>NC_051307.1:69746081-69828161 GCF_015220235.1 Choloepus didactylus | reverse complement strand
ATGTGTTGCCTTTGACGCTTTGTGGCCTTAAGACTGCAACTGTGTGTAGCGAAATAAACCCCCGTTTTTATAAAAGCCAATCCATCTCTGGTGTTTTGCATTCTGCAGCATTAGCAAACTAAGACAAATGTAAATGGCTGTACAAATCTATTCCAATGGATACTCAATATCCCATATAGTAAGTCACTTCAACACAGCCTCATGACAACTTCCACTCCAAAACAGTACTTTATTTTTGTAAATTTTGACCCATTATTACTCCCATGTTATGGTTGTATCATCTATCAAGTGTACAAGTGTGAAGTAAAATTTTAATCAGGGGTTGCACCTGGAAAATAATTTCTTAAACTCCATATACAGGTTTCAAACTGTTGGGTCCCAAGTCCTTCTTTGAACTCTAGGGCTGCCAGTATCATGTGCAGCATACTACAGCTACACTATCTGGTTTGCTTATTAATTCTGCAAATCTGGTCAATCAATGTGTCAACCTGTATCAGACTGTGCACTTTAATTCAATAATGTAAAACATTCACTCTTTGAACTTTACATCATCATTTGATGTCAAACAATGAAGCAAATCCCAACAGCATATTAAAAAAAAAAAACAACTTTGCATTTACAAAAGATTGTTTCCTGTACTGATTAATCCAGGCAGCTAACTCATTGGTTTATGCAACTTTATTGAAGAAGAATAAATCAATTGCTAGCAGAGCTATTAGCTATTAGTTTATTCAGTGCTATATTAAACAGTGTATTGGAAGATAGATTAATAGCTCCAAGCTTCGTAATGAGGTAAATGAAAATTACAAAATATTTGAGACCCTATTTTGGAATGCAAAGGGTGTGTTTGACTTCCAATTTCCATTCTCTGTGGAACAAGAACGGGTCATTTCTTTATTGACATGCAGAAAATACATTACATTTTCTGTTCTGCCAATGCTATAAATTCAACACCAGTTCTCCAGCCACATCAGTTATGAGCATAAAGTATATCATAGTAGCCTCAAATCTCCAACAGTGGAAGGCTTGAACAAGAATGGATGCTGCTATAGAGTAATGCTGCTTCCTTTGATGACAACTGAACATCCATCTCCCTCCCCCTCGGATGACTTCTTCAGCATGTTAGAGCAGTGAGGAATGGTTTTAGTCTCGTAACCAAGTTAGAGTGAAGACATTGGCCACGTAATACTCATGCTCCATTTTTAAAAATTCTGAATCTTGGGCAACTGTTCTCTTGTAACTTACTTTACAGTTTCTAAAAGCAGTTATTGTCCAAAGCTGGAAGAACTTATGTCTTCTCAGATGAGCATGTGAATGAATGGAGGGAGGTAAACAAAAATAAAATTAAAAAAGGATGAAGTCTGATAGGGGAGCAGCTGGATAAGAAAATCAAAAAAGGAACAGTAATTTAAAGGTTTTTTTTTCATGTTAGTATATTCTTTATTAATTCTACTTAATGCCTTTGAAAGTTTAGGTAGATAAACATTAGTTCCATTTATTGAGGTATTTTTGGCTAGTTGCCATAATGAATACTTGTCCTTCACTGTGGTGTGTGTGTTGGGAAAGCTGACTGGATTTTAAATTGTATATTAACCACATGGATTTACAGGATTTTTTGTGTAAAATTAACCAAAAAAAAAAAAAAAAAAAAACCCACAAAAATTTAACAATTAAAAAAAAAAAGTAAAATGTTTTTTCTCCAAGTGGTCAGGACTTGGGCCCTCTAATGGTTTCACCCACATAGGTTTTTTTTGGTTTTGTTTTTGTTTTTAATACGAAATTTTGTTTTGAGATAAATTCAGACTTACAGGAACAGTTGCAAAAACAGTACAAACCCCATACACAGAACTCCAGCATACCCTGACCCCCCTCCCCTGATACCCGATCCACCACCTTTAACATCTGTCACACCACCATTTCTTCTTTCTTTCCTCCCTCCCTCCCTCCCTCCCTATCCTCCATCCTCTAATGCTCTGTCTTCTGAACATATGAGCGCAAGCTGCACACATACTTGAAAAAACAATATAATTCACATACACATTTCCCATGAACAAGAACATTTTTTTATGCAATCCCATTAAACACAGCTAAGAAGTTCAAGAAATTCAACCTTGATACAAAGCTTACATTCTCTATTTCCTTTTTTTTCCCTTATGTCCCATCTCTGTCCCTTTGAGCCTCCTCTCCTCCATCCTCAGATCCCATCCAGGATGTCCTAGGCATTTATGTTTCATCTATTTAGACTGTCTTTTTTTTTTTTTTCAATTGTGGAAACATATATACAGCCTAAATCTTCCCATTCCACCCCTCCCTAGCATTCCATTAGGGATTAATCACATTTAGAATGTTGCAGTGCTATCACCTTCCCACCATCCCTTTCTAGAAGTTTCCCTTCACCCCAAACAGAAACTTTACACTCATTTCTTAACTCCCCATTGCCCCTTCCCCCACTTCTCAGAACTCCTACTCTACTTTTCATCTCTGTGGTCATATTCTCTGATACTTTCTTTGTGTTTACTGTGGGGCTTAAATTTAACATCTTAAATCTATAACAATCTTGTTTTTCTTTGATACCAACTTCAACATGACACATAAACTGTTCCTATACTCCCTCATTCCCCCACTTTTATGTAGTTCTTGTCAAAAATTACATATTTTACATTGAGTCCAAAACCTCTGATTTCTCATTACAGTTTATGTATTTTAGATCCTGTAGGAAGTAAATAGTGGAGTTACAAATCAAAAATATAGTAGTTTTGGTATTTATATTTGCCATGTGATCTTTAGTGGTACCCTTTATTTCTTCATGTAGTTTCAGTCAATTGTTTAGTGTCCCTTCCTTTCAACCTGCTGAACTCCCTTTAGCATTTCTTATGGGACTGATCTACTGGTGGTGAAGTCCCTCAGCTTTTTTCTCTGTCGATAGAGCTCCCTTTAGTATCTGAAGTAGGGCAGGTCTTTTATTAGCAAAATCTCTCAGCATTTGTTTGTCTGTGAAAAATTTAAGCTCTCCCTCAAATTTGAAGAAGAGTTGTGCTGGATAAAGTATTCTTGGTTGGAAATTTTTCTCTCTCAGAGTTTTAAATATGTCATGCCACTGCCTTCGCCTCCGTGGTGGCCCTGAGTAGTCACTGCTTAGTCTTATGTTGTTTCCTTTGTATGTGGTGAATTGCTTTTCTCTTGCTGCTTTCAGAACTTGCTCCTTTTCTTCAGTATTTGACAGTCTGATCAGAATATGTCTTACAGTGGGTTTATTTGGATTTATTCTATTTGGAGTTCACTGGGCATTTATGCTTTGTGTATTTATATTGTGTAGAAGGTTTGGGAAGTTTTCCCCAACAATTTCTTTGAATACTCTTTCTGGACCTTTACCCTTCTTTCCCCTTCTGGGACACCAATGAGTCTTAAATTTGGACATTTTATTTTATCTATCATATCCCTGAGATCCATTTCGATTTTTTCATTTTTTTTGATTGTTTCCCCATTCTTTCTTTTGTTTTCATTTCTGTTCTGTGGTCCTTGAGGAGGCTGAGCTGTTGTTCACTTTCCTCTAATCTTGCATTATGAGTATCCAGAGTCTTTTAAATTTGGCCAACAGTTTCTTTTATTTCCATAAGATCTTCTTTTTTATTTACTCTTGCAATTTCTTCTTTATGCTGTTCTAGGGTTCTTTATGTCCTTTATATCCTGAGCCATGCTCTTGTTGCCTGTCTGTAATTCTTTGATTAATTGTGCCAAGTACTACGTGTCTTCTGATCTTTTGATGTGGGTGTTTGGTTTGGGTTCTCCATATCTTCTGGTTTTATCATATGCTTTAAGATTTTCTGTTGTTTTTGGCCTCTTGGCATTTGCTTTACTTGATCCCTAATTTGACAGAACTGCAGCTTGGTGGCATACACTTTCTCTAACTAATCAGCAGATGGCGTCCATGAGTCACCTATTCCTCTCAAGTCAGTTCTCCCCCACTTTGTCTTTGTGGTGTGTAGGGGTCTGATTCTTGTGGGGTCCAATTGGTGCACCAAGTTTGGGTGTGTTGCTGGTGCTGTCTGCCCTGAATGTGGGGCGTGTGGCTGGGTGATTAGGCAGGCAGGGCAGCTTTAATACTCAAACCTCCCAGGTGTTCCTGGATATTTAAGGCTGTTGCTGGAGCCTAAGCCTTCATTTCAGTCTTTCCACCAATTGTCTCTGCCACTGACCCACAAGTCCTTGGTATTCACGTAGGGTCCCTGGGATTTCTGAGCGGTTCCCCCTTCCCAGCTGTGCTCTTCCAAGACCTCTGCTGAGGGAGGGCCACGCCATGTCACTAGTGCATGCCAGCCTGCCAGGGAAGCCCTGGGTCTCTGGGCCGTGCAGGGGTGTTACCAGTCCACTTCAAAGATGGTTGAATGGGGTGTATTAACTTCCCGCTTTTCGCACAGCTCCACCCTCCCAGCTCTGGGACAGTCAGCCATGGTGTATTAAAGGCCACTGTCCACGGCTGATATTGTGGCTTGTGTGTAGTGCTGCAGGAAAGATTTCCCATCACACTGGGTTTCTTGGCATGGCTCTGGACTATGGGACTGGCCCCAGGCAGGAGCGTCCCCTGCCCGCTGGAGAGATGGCTGCAAGGAATGTGGTTCTTTTTCTCCTTTTGGCTCCCCTCTGCTTTTCTCTGGTCTCGAGACAATCAGCAGCAATCAGACAGCATGCTTCACTGCGCGCTGTCCCCATTGTATCTGCAGCCACTCCCGGGCTTTTTTTTTAAAGAACTAGTCCGTCTCCAAACGCCAGCCCACCGTTTCCCCACACCACAGCGTGGCCACAGGACTTTCAGCCAACTCACTCACTCATTTCAGAATGCAGGCTCCTGGTTTCACCAAATGCATGTTCCCTGTGGATTTAGCAGACCTTGTCCAGCTGGCGCATCTGGCAGTGGTGTTCTGGGTCACTTTCTGGTTTTTATCTAGTATTTTTCACAGAGGTGTCTTTTTGCCCTGTCTCACCTAGCCACCATCTTAGGTTCTCCAGAAATTTAAAGTTGATTCCAGCTATAACGCAGGTTATTCTGACTTTAAGGTAGCATCACATGGCATACTTCTGAGTCCATTCCCGAGATATTCTGTAGTTCTTATCTCTGTTTTATAGATCTGTACAATCTCTGGCACTAGGGGGTCATCTGGGTTCAGATCACATAGCAGTGAACAAATGGATAAAAGAACTTTAGAAATAGTTAAAACAGGAGACCACTGTGATCTTAGAATATTGAGACAAATGCTGCCATTACTGTTAAAATTTGGATGATAAATTCTCATTGTAAATGCAACCTTAGGTGGTTTGAAGGGGTAGTCTGTAGGAAAATGAATTGTCAAAAAGAATACACGTCTTGATATGGGCTGTCATTAGGTCCCATAATTGTGGCTTGCCAGTGAAACATATCATCCCCAACTGGACCTGCAGAACATTGTGCTGGGGGGGGGGGTGGTCATGGGCCAAATCACTAAGTTCCTTAGTAATCCATTTCAGTGCCATAGTCTGTGCTTTTCATCTGGCTCTGTACTATCTCGGTCTGTGCTCAAAGGTCCTGCCCAAACTTTATTATCAGGGTGGTGGGGAAGGATTGTATCTTCATCTTATACTGGTTCTGCCAGACACAGGTGCAGAAGGACCAGGATCTCCCTCAAGCTGTGGGCTCAGCCTCCTCCCTGCACAGCAGCTGGTGCCTCCCCAGCCCTCCACACTGTACATTTTAATATTTAAAAATGTTAATATTAGAGGAATGTCCTGGGAGAAAGCCATTTTGAAACCAGAACTTTGGAGCAGATGCCAGCCACGTGCCTTCCCAGCTAACAGAGGTTTTCCAGACGCCATTTGCCATCCTCCAGTGAAGGTACCTGATAACTGATGTGTTACCTTGGACACTTTATGGCCTTAAGACTGTAACTGTATAGCCAAATAAACCCCCGTTTTATAAAAAAAAAAAAAAAATGTTAATATTTAAAAATGTTTTTCCCTGAGACGTCTGTTTCTTGATTTTGTAATCAGTTGGTGCTAAGAGAGAGATTTTGTTGAGCTTTAGCCCTCCTATCAGGCAGGTCTGCCCAAGGTGAATGCAATGTACAGAATTTTCCTTTCTCTGGGCCTATGCTTTGTCCTGGGCTTTTGTATTTTAGTTGTTTTGTTTATACTCTCTTTATAAGTGTTTGGTTGTCCCTTCTATTTCCCAGGAGACGGAACCCTCTCTCTCCTGGGTGTTTGAAGCTGGCAAGCCTTTGCCCCAGACTTTCTGCCTCTATGTTTCTTACACTCCGTACATTGCCTCAACTGTCTTTGACTGGAGGGAAAGTTCTGAGAGGAAGTTCATGCTAGAGAGAAACTTCCTAAGCCAGTTTTTCCAAGCAATATTTTGGCTGCACAGACTGTGACACTGAACAGACTGGCTCCACAGTGACCTGAGGAGGGAATCAGGAAGGGTGCCAAGAGCTTTTTGCACAGCTCCTCAAAGCTTAGCTTTCTTGGCCTGCCAGGCAAATGCAGCCCTTCAACTAACTGTTCCTTTCAGCTCTGAGGAAGCACAGTTTCCTTAAGTCAGCACTGCCTCAGTACCTGTCAGGGGCACTGTGAAACAAAGGCAGCCACTGTCATTGTCTGGAGTGGCTTGAAACAATTGCTGCCCTCAGAGCCTATGATCCAAAGTTGCTAATCAAAAGCTGTGATCAGAGATCAGTGTTCCCAGCCCTGGTCTTGGAGAAGAGGATTTTTATGTCCTTCTGTCCCCAGTGAACTAGCCAGGGACTGGAACCTATGACAGCCTACTGAAAGAGTGGGGAATGGGCTCTGGTAGTCACTGCATGGAGAGAACAATTTATTCTTCTTTACCATAATTTATCAGCCTCTTCCTCCTGCTCTTCCCTTGATGTTCTATAGTGTTCTTCTGACCTCTGGAGTTGCATAATAGTTGTTTCAGACAATTCTTGTTTTGGTAGAAGGACTGTCTTGGAGCTCCTTACTCTACCATCTTGTATTATTCTTTCTCTTGGACTTGTTTTTTTAAGGTTTTCTCTTTGTCTTTAGTTTCAAAAGTGCATCTTAAAATGAATTTTTTTTTGTTTTATTGTATTTCCATTGTTTAAATGTGTAAATTTTGTTGATCACCAATTCTATCTTAAGTTCTCGCCACTATACTGTTGAATCCCATCTAGTGAATTTTCTTTTTCAGTTACTGTATTTTTCAGTTCTATAATTCCATTTGGTCCTTTTTTTATAACTTCTTTTATTTTCTGAGACTTTCTATTTTTTCATTTGTTTCAAGAGAATTTACAATTGGTTGTGCATTGTGGTTCCAGTGGCAGTTTAATTTCTCCTTGGTGTCTGGTGCTGCCTGAGATTTCATGGTTTCTGCTGGTCCTGCTTGGTGGGGGGGGGTGGGGAGGAGTGGAAGGAAATTTCCCAGTTCAGGCTTCCTGGTGCCTCTATGTGTGGAAAGGGAATCTCTGGCCCACAGAGAAGACAAGTATTTGTTGTGGTAGGATTTCCCCTGCTGTTGCCTCCTGGCTACCCTGTGTCTCTTGGTGGGGGAATTCTCTGCCAATGGGGACAAAGAAGTTTCCCCAAATTGAGCCACTTGATGTAGTGGTATCTCCCTTGCTGGTGTTGACTGGTGTCAATCAGTAGGGGACACTGGTCAGGCTTGGCAGAGAAGGAGAGTGATTTCCCTGGCCACTTATTGTAGCTGGGACTTCTGATAATCCCCACTGCCAGTACTGCTGGGTATGCCTGGTATTGTTGTTGGGATTCCAGACTGATATGGGGAGAGAATAGGCCTACAAAGGTCTAGGTTGAGCTCTCAAATGAGCCCAGGTTGAGTGCCAGGAAATGCCTGGTCTTAGTTGCCTTCTCCTGTTGATTTAGAGGTCATGAGAAATGCTACTGCTTTATTGTTCTTCTGGTCCTGGGATCCCTAATCAGTCTGTCTTTGTCCACATTTCAGAGTTCTCTTTTGGTTGTATCTTGCTTTATTTCCAGGGTTTACATTTGGGCTTAGTGGGAAGGAGCAGGAACAAATTAGTCTGCACCTTCTTATCCACTATACCCTAGGTATTTCATTCTGGGAACTATCCTATGACATAGCAATAATTGCCTCCCTGTGTGGCCTGCCTTATAAGATGGTTTTCATCAGCAAATGGTTTTATGGCTAAATGTTTTGAATATTCCAAAGGAGGATTTTATTATTGTCTTAATTCATAGCCTAGTAAAAACTAAAATCATTCATTTAGGCAGACTGAATTTCATGCTATTTTCAATAATGATCTTTTCCTTGTTGTTTTCCCTAACATTCTAATAAGTCACTCTGTGGTTTTTCTCCAATCCAAGTTAACTTCAAACCTCATAGATTCTGGGACCTTTATACCCATTTAAGAAATTTGCTTGTATTTCATCTATTCCATTATTTGTGCTATTTAAAAACTGCTTGAATTCTATCTCATGCCTTGGGATATAATATATGAATATGGAGATGTGCATCATTTAAAGCATTTATATATACTCATTTCATAATTAATCATTATTCATTTTATTCTCCCTTTCTGTAGCTATTACAGATTATTCTTCTTTCTGGTATTGTTTTAAAAGAGCTTCATTAATAGCATTCATTTCATTGATAAAAAGGGAAGAAAAATAGGAGTTTGATAATTCTTAGGTCTTTTTCATTTGTTAAGATTGCACCATTTTCTCCCAAAAGGTGACTAGTCCATCCTTAGACTTCTATTTGTTCTGAGTATAAATTGTGTTCTTTATCTTCTTCATTATTTTCCTTTGATGTTTACTCCACAATTTATTCTTTCTGAGTCATATAATTCTAGCAAGTTCTCCTAAATAGAGAAAATGGGGCATTGCCATTATATAAGCAATATGGTTGTATTTTTTCTCAAATGTGAATGTAATAATATTGCATGCAGATAATACATTTTATTGTGTGCTGTTCATCATATAAAACGGTGAAAAATAACCTGTTCTCCCATCTGAATATAATCAACTTGGATGGCTTTTTTTTTTTCTTTTTTTTTTTTTTTTGGTGTTTTCATCCATCTCTATTATTTTATCCTTTTTCCTCCTTATAATCAAGGACATTTTTAAAGGTGACTGTCAGGTATACAGGTGCAATTAGAATAAGGGCAACCAATCATATGAAATTTGAAGCTTGACATTAACATTAAAGCAATGGCTTGATTGAGCTAGCTAGCCACTGAAAGTATCATAAATCATAGTTTGCAGAAATTTTGTTAACTGAGTGGGCTTTACAGCCAGGTAAGAATTTCCTTTCAGCTGTGCATAGAAGATTGTTTTAGTTTATGTGTACTATGCTCGTATTTTGTTCTATCTATTCACTCTTAGCAATATATAGTCACGAGAATGATATTCACTAACTAACGATGACTAATGTACTCATATGATACTTATTCTGTTGGCCACTTTTATTTTTAGACAAACCCTATGGCTTCAGTGTATTTCTCACACTTATTTTTCTTGTCTAATGTGAGGAATTATCTTACCCTTGGACAGAAGAGGCAGCAGATGCCATTGTTAAGCACATAGATACATGATTAGAATACATCTAAACTCTACAACTGTGTAGCTTAACGCTCTAACCATGGGCAAGTTAATTAGGGTCCTCAAATTTCAGTACATATTGAAAAGCTGATAGTTTATTCCTTGGATTGCCAACAGTTAAATTAATCTAATTCTGTTTGAGTTTTTAAAATATATGAGGATTAAAATAGTATAGGTAGATGGAAATTACCCAGAGGAAAAGTATGATTGAGCTTCCTTCTTGAAACAATCTGGACAATTTCTTATGGTCTTTAGCATCTGAATGATTAGAGGAAGTTTCCTATTACTCACTAAGTCTCACCCTTTCTGAAAAGTTTAAAAGTTTATGTTACAACATCTACACTAGAATAATGTCTTATTGCTGGCTGGTGCAATTTGACTATGGAATTAAATTTGTCATCACCAAGAAATTAAGGTAATGGTTTTAAAGCACAGTATATGGGATAACATTATTCAGGAGAGGCATTCAACTATTCTTCTCACTGATTGGAAATAGGTAATAGTTTCTAGTTTCTGTAAATTGATGCTTTAACATCTATAGATATCTCCAGGTGACCAAGACCCACCTGTACATCTGCTACTCCTAGATAATTCTGATCCTAACTTGCTTACAAGTAAACAATCTCCAACATGCAGAGGTGCCATTTTCAGAGACAACCACCCAATCCCACACTAGCATGCCTCCACCCCAAAGTTGTCCCTTCCCACAGAAACCACAATAGAGACACTTTTTCATTTCCACTTGCTCCCACTCTGTCTTGTGTCTGACTGTTGTGTTTTCCCCATGTGGCTCTGCCTGTTGTGCTGCCCTCTCCTCAAGGAGCTGTGAGTATAATAAATCTTTCAAACTCTTCTAGTCTTTCACTCTTTGAGGTATAGCCTTACTGTACTTCATACAAAATAATATCAACAATGTTATGATCATCAGCTTGGGACAACAACACATTCTGATTAATGGTGTGCCTAAGACAGCATTAATTCAAATCTTTGCTCTGGGCTTTAGGCCTATCTACCATCAGAAAAGTGATTTATCTTTTATGTAGCCTCAGTTTATCCATATATCAAATGAGGTTAACATAATATTTCCTACTCATGGAATTGTTGTGAGGATTAATTTGCATAAAAGTCTTACTACAGGATATACTTAATAAATCAACTATTATCATAAATTCTTTATTCAAAATTGAACTACTTAAAATTGAAATTAGTCCAAGTAAATGAATCTTTATTTGTAGAACATTTGAAAATTAAGCATAAGCAAGATAAATAAAGATGATTTCTCTGTTTCCAGAATATACTTTTGATATTTTGTTGCAAATACTTCCAAATGCTTATCCATAGCTATACATCTAATAAGGCCCCTCTTCTTTTTTTTAAACAAAAACAGGATGATTTTATATATATATACACACACAAACACATATATACACATGAACACGTACACATCTATACATGCATAATCATGTTTTCTCACTTTGTGTCTTGAGCATCTTTCCCTATTAACAGGTAATATCATCAACTCTATCTGAAAACATATATCATTGTTGAAGTTCCTTAATATCATTGAATATATATGTGTATCACAATTAAATCAATCCTGTGTTTATTCTTTTTTTTTTTTTTTTTTTAGTGATGCTGTTATTATTTTTATTGTTATCATTGTGTCCCAGTTGGAAAGACCTTAATGCTTATGATTACCTGGTCCAGGCTTACTGACTAGGTTACAGGTAAGAAAACTGAACCCTGGGGGGATAAAATGGAAGTGCAGAAAACCCAGTTCCTTGGCACTTAGCACCTGGCCTTTCCACTTGACCATAGGTTATGATCTGGGGGATTGGTGCCACCATGATGTTGCTCATGTCCAAAGAATACAGGTAAACTAGTGGGAATGACATGGCCTTCCCCACAGTGAGTCTGTCCTTAGACAGCAGTCCAAGCCCCTTCATGAGGGCCTGTATGATCTGGCCTGTGGTCCATACCATGGGCCTCATCCGGGGGTGTTCTTCTCACCCTCCTCCCTCTTTCCTTCTGTTCTTTCTTTATTCTTTTATTAATTGAGATGTAATTCACATACCATAAAATGCACCCTTTTAAAGTGTGCAATTCAGTGGTTTTTAGTACTCATAAGGCCAGACAACCATCGTCTTATCTAATTCCAGAACATTTTCATCACCCTCATAAGAAACCCCATACTATTAGCAGTCCTTCCCCATTTGCTCCCTCCTTCCAGCCCCTGGCCACCATTAATCTACTTTCTGTCTCCGTGGATTTCTCTGTTCTGGACAATTCATATGAATCAAATCATAGAATATTTAGCCTTTGTGTCTGGTTTCCCTCACTTAATATAATGTTTTTGAAATTTATTTGTGCTGTAGCATGTCAATACCTCATTCCTTTTTATGGCTGAATAATATTCCATTGTATGGATATACCAAATTTTGTTCATCCATTCATAAGTTGATGAACATTTGAGTGGTTTCTACTTTTTGGCTTTTAGCTGCTATGAACATTTGTGTATAAGTTTTGCATAAACACATTTTTAGCTCTCTCAGAAATATACCTAGAAGTGGAATTACTAGATCATATGGCACTTCTATGTTTAACTTTTTGAGGAAGTGGTCAATAGGCTACACCACTTTATATTGTAACCAGCAGTGTACGAGGGTTCTGATTTTTCCCACATCTTCTCCAATACTTGTTTCTGTTTTTCCAATTATAACTGTCTTTGTGAGTGTGATCTCATTGTGGTTTTGATTTGCATTTCCCTAGTGACTAGTGGTATCAAGCATTTTTTCATGTGCTTTTTAGCCACTTGTTTATCTCCCCAAGAGAAATGCCTATTCAAATCCTTTGCCCATTTTTAAATTGCCTTATTTATCTTTTTATTGTCAAGAATTTTAAAAAACATATTATGAATATTACATCCTGATCAGATATGAGAGTTGAAAATGTAATCTTGCGCTCTGTGGGCTGTCTTTTCACCTTCTTGATGGTGTCCTTTGACGCACAAAAGGTTTTAATTTTTCTGAAATCCATTTTACCTAGTTTTAATTTGGTTGTTTGTACTTTAGGAGTCATATCTTAGAAATCATTGCTTAATCCAATGTCACAAGGTTTACATCTATATTTTCTACTAAGAATTTTTAAGTTTAGCTCCTATGCTTAGGTCTATGATTCATTTTGAGTTGATTTTTGTACATGCTGGGGGAGCTAGGAATCTAACTTCTTTCTCTTGCTCAGGGACAGCTAGTTTTCCCAGCACCACTTGTTGAAAAGACTGTTCTTTCTTAATTAAACTGCATGGCTCCCTTGTCAAAAATCAATTGTCCATAAAGACATTGTTTTCTGAACACTCAATTCTTTTTCATTGATCTAAATGCCTATCCTTATACAGTACTGTAGCTTTATAATACATTTTGAAATTAGGATGTATGAGTCTCCAACTTTGTTCTTTTTCATGATTGTTTGGCTATTCTAGTTTTTTTGCATTTCCAAATAATTTTTATGATATACTCATCAATTTCTGTAAAAAGAGCAGCAAAAATTTTGAGAGGGATTGTGTTGAAGCTGTAGATCAATTTGGGGAATACTCCATCTTAACACTGTTAAGTTTTCCAATCCATGAACACAGGATGTTTATCCATTTATTTATATCTTTAATTTATTTCAATGATGTTTTGTGATTTTGATTGTACAAACCTTGAGCTTCTTTGGTTCAATTTATTTTTAAGTGTCTTATTCAGTGTAGTAAGTAGAATTGTCTTAATTTAATTTCCAGATTTTCATTGCTGGTGTGTTGAAATACAATGTATTTTTGTACATTGATCTTGTGTCCTGCAGCCTTGCTGAACTCATCTTTTAGCTCTTAGGGTTTTAGAATGGAGTTCCATAGGATTTTCTATATACCGTCTTATGTCATCTGCTGATGGTTTTACTTTTTCCTTTTCAGTCTGATGCATTTTATTTATTTTTTAAATCTAATTTTTTCAGGTTAGAACCATGTGCCTGTTTGAATGTATTATGTCCCTCAGAAAAAGTCATATTCTTTGTTGCAATCTTGTGGGGCAGATATTTTAGTGCTTATTAGATTGGAATTCTTTGAGTGTTTCCATGGAGATGTGCCCCACCCACCTGTGGGTAATGACACTGATTGGATAATTTCCGTGGAGGTGTTGGCCTGCCCATTCAGGGTGGCTCTGAATTAAGTTACTGGAGCACTATATAAGTTCAGACAGAAGTAGCAAGCTTGCTACAGCCAAGAGGGACACTTTGAAGAAAGCACAGGAGCTTCAGATGAGAGACAGTTTGAAGACGGCCATTGAAAGCAGACTCTTGCTCCGGAGAAGCTAAGAGAGGACAAATACCCCAAGTGCAACTAAGAGTGACATTTTTGAGGAACTGCAGCCTAGAGAGGAACATCCTGGGAGAAAGCCATTTTGAAACCAGAACTTTGGAGCAGATGCCAGCCACGTGCCTTCCCAGCTAACAGAGGTTTTCCAGACACCACTGGGCATCCCCCAGTGAAGGTACCCGATTGTTGATGCCTTACCTTGGACACTTTATGGCCTTAAGACTGTAACTGTGTAACCAAATAAACCCCCTTTTATAAAAGCCAATCCATCTCTGGTGTTTTGCATTCTGGCAGCATTAGCAAACTAGAAAAAACCACCAGTTCTAAAGGTTGAATAGAAGTGGTGTGAAAGGACATCTTTGTCTTTTTAGAGGGAAAATTTTCAATGTTCCACTATTAAGTATAATGTTAGCTGTGGATTTTTATAATGCTGTTCATCAGGCTGAGGAGATTCCTTCCTATTTGTTGAATGTTTTTGTTAAGAAAGGCTGTTGGATATTTTCATGTGCTTTTTCTGCAGGTGTTGAGATGATCATGTATTTTTTGTCCTTTATTTTATTAACATGGTGTATTATATTGGTGATTTTTAAAAGTTGAACCAGTATTGCATTCCTTGGAGAAATCCAACTTGGTAACGGTGTAAAATCCTTTTTATATATTGCTGGATATGGTTTGCTAGTATTTGAATCTGTATTCATAAGGGATACTGGTCTGTATTTTTTTTGTTGTTGTTGTTATGTTTTTGGGATATAGGCGTTAGGGTTATACTGACTTCACAGAATGAATTGTGAAGTGTTCTCTCCTCTTCTATTCTTTGGAAGAATTTGTGAAGGATTTCTATTAATTTCTTTTGACACCATTATAGAATTCACTAGTGAAGACATTTCATTATGGATTTTCTTTGTGGAAAGTTTTTTTTCTATTATTACCAATTCAATCTATTTACATGTTATAGGTCTTTTCAGATTTTCTGTTTCTTCTTGAGCCAGTTTCAGTGTGTTTTTCTAGGTATTTTACCATTTCATCTAGGTTATCTAATTTGTTGGCATGCAATTGTTCATAGTAATCTCTTATAATCCTTTCATTTTTGTAAAGTAAATAGTAATGTCCCCTCTTTCATTCCTGGTGTTAGCAATTTGAGTCCCCTTTCTTTTTATTTTGGTCAGCCTGGCTAAAGGTTTGTCAATTTTGTTGATCTTTTGAGAGAACCAACTCTTACTTTCATTGATTTTCCCTTTTGTCTTTCTATTCTTGATTTCATTAATTTATACTCTACTCTTTTTCTTTGCTTAGGTTTAGTTTACTCTTCTTTTCTAGTTCTTTAAAGTGGAAGATTAGGTTATTGATTGGATATTTTTCTTCTTCTTAAATATATATATTTATAGCTGTAAATTTCCCTCTAAGAACTGTTTTCTTTGCATCCTATAGGTTTTGGTAGGTTGTGCCTTCATTTTCATTCATCTCAAAGTATTTTCTAATTTCCCTTGTGACTTCTTCTTTGACCTTTTCGTTATTTAGGATTGTGTTTCATTTACACATTTGTGTATTTCCCACATATTTTTCTATTATTAATGTCTAATTTCATTTCATTTTAGTCAGAGTACATACTTTTATGATTCAATACTTTTAAATTTATTGAGACTTGTTTTATGATCTATTCTGGAGACTGTTCCATGTGGGTTGAGTGTTCTATAGATATCTGTTAGGTCTATTTGGTGTTTAGTATTGTTCAAGTTTTCTATATTCTTGTCGATCTTCTGTCTAGTTGTTCTATCCATTATTGAATGTGGGGTATTGTAGTCTCCAATGATTATTGAATTATCTATTTCTTCTTTCATTTTTGTCATTGTTTTGCCACGTGTATTTCGAGGCTCTGTCTTTAGGTACATATGTGTTTATAAATGTAATGTCTTCTTGATTTTATCAATAAAAGATGTCCTTCTTTTTCTCTGGTGACAATTCTTGTCTTAAAATATATATTTTTTGATATTAGCTGAGGCACTCCAGCTCTCTTTTGGTTACTGTTTGCATGTTATATCTTTTACCATCCTGTCATTTTTAACCTCTTTTTGTCTTAGAGACAATTTATAGTTGGATCATGTTTTTGTATTCATTATTCCAATCTCTGCTTTTTAATTGAGGTGGTTAATGCATTTACATAACCCTCTGTCATACACATGTCTCTGTGCACTTATTTCATTAGGATACATTCTACATGTGCAATTATTGGGTTAAAATAAATGACTCTTTCAAGTTGTATTTCTCCCAAGCAAGTTTGTACAGTTTGTAGTCCCACCAGAAAAAAGTGGGAAATTGGGGATCTTAAAGTATTAGAACTGCAGATAATTTCTCATGGCCTCCAAGCCCAAACTATTTGATGTTCCTACTATACTCTTTGAAAGTCACTCATTTACTTTCTTAAATACTCTCCTGCCCCTGACATTTAAGCTTTTTCCAATGTGTTCATAAGCTATATCTGTAGCCTAATATCCCACTATTACTCAATATATCGCTCATCTTCTATTTATACTGCACCAGTATTTCAGCACAGTCTAACCCAACTTTGTCCTTTCTTTCTAATCTATTTTGTTTCCTATAATTAGATTGTCCCTATCTACTCCTGTCTTGCCAACACTTTTCATACTTGAGGGCTCATGGCTACACCAATAATTTATCCATGAAATAATTCCTCACACCTCCATCTAAAATTGACATTGTAACCATTTAAACTTCTGTAACACTTTATGCTTGTTTTATTACAATTACTTTACTATTAATTATGATTTTATAGTGATCTTATACCTCTGCATAGCATATTTTAATTTGTTTAAAATAAAGGGCAGCACTTACAAATCTATTTTCCCCAAAAGTGAGAATAAGTATCTTGTACACCATAGGCAATCAGACATTAGTGAATTGATCTGTCTTCCAACTTTCTCTTTCTTTTCCTGTTCCACAGTAGTTTGGGCTCCTAATATTTCCTATCTGTCCTAATTTGATAACATCATAACTTATTTGCCTGATTCCATCTTTTTTTCACTCTGAACCACTTTTCAAATTATGTCACAATACTTTTACAACCCTAGGCAAACCATGCTCTCTTTTTTTTGCCCCACATATAAAATTGCTTTCTAAATATATCCACTCTGCACAGTATGGCACCTAGGACCCTCACATCTCTTTAACCTTATCAATACGGTGGCTACCCTAAACTCTATGAATTAATAATCTTGTTTCCTTGAACAAGCTCTGTGTTGTCATGATGCACATAGGGATAACATTAGTAAGTCACACTGGGGTAACTGCACAACTGCTTATGTCAGGGATAATTGGCCTGGGGTTCCTGGCTGCTCCAGGCTTCACCCAGTTGGGCCAAGGGTTGGGGAGAATCTGTAACTTATATATGGTGCAACTGGGGGAGAAGCTTCCGACTGTGCTTTCTTGATCTTTGGCTTTTACTCATGTTGTCCGTTTGCTTGGCAAACTGGCCTACCACCAATTCCATGTGGCTTTCCCCCTCATCACTTCTATTGACAAAATGTATACCTGTCTGTGCAAAATTGAATTATGTGCCTTGATTTAGACATGTTCTTACTTTTAATCTGCATCCCTGTGGGTGTGAACCTATTGTAAATAGGCCCTCTTGAGGATGTTAGTTTTAGACAAGATGTAGCACAACTGAATGAAGGTAGGTCTTAATCCAGATTACTGGAATCCTTATAAGCAGAAGAAATTCACACATAGTAAGAGAAAGCCACGGGCGTAGCTGGAAGCCAAAGTCAATAGGGACCTGAACGAGAAAGGAGCGGATGTGGCCATGTGATGCGAGGCAGCTATGCAAGCCAAGAAACCCAGAGGATTGTTGGCAAGCCAGCACCGCAACATTACATACTTTGGGGAGAAAAGCTTACCTTGCTGATGCCTCAACGTTGGGCTTCTCCTAGTCTTGAAACCATAAGCCAAGAAATTCTCATTGTTCAAGCCAACCCTTTGTGGTATTTATCTTAGCAGCCTAGCAGACAAAGACATTGTCTTTCAAGGTCTGATTTCCATGTTACCTGGACATTTTTCATGATTTCTTCCTCAAAAATTATCTTCTCTGTTTTCCCCATATAATTTTATTTATATGTTTTCTATGAAACTAAAAATAATCTCTCTGGTATTAGTTAGGCTTATGTTACCTTTCATCCCCATGAGACTGCAAATTCTTTGAGTTTTTAGACAGTGTTTCAGTAGTTACTTAATCTTCCTTAGCAGACAAGACATTGCTCTGTGCATATTAGACATGGTCTAAACACTGGCTGAGTTGAATTGTTGGGGATCTCATAAGAGTAATATCTTATGTTATATGTAAGGAGAGAACAATTAGATTGACAGTGTTTCTAAGTCACTTCTTTTACAGAGGAAATTAATCTTGGTTTACTTACATTATTTTCTCAAAATCATTGGGAAGAAGTGCATAAGAAACATCTGGAAGGCTTGTTAAAACACAGATTGACAGGCCCTAATCCCAGAGTTTCTGATTTAGTAAATTTGGGGTGGGGCCCAAATTTAGCATTTCTAACAAGTTTGCTTGGGACACAGCTGCCGCTGGCCAGGGGACTATAATTTGAAAGACACTGCCTTAGGCCATAGATAGACTTATTATGCTTCTGCTTTAGGTGTCTTGTAAAAATATAATTTTAGAAGGATTGTTCTGTGCATATGTGTTTAAGAGACAGAGAGAGAGGAAAACAAGGAGAATTGTTGGGTAATATATTTTAACCAGAGGTTAGGCTTCCGATCCTTGTTAGGCTTATGCATAGGAAATAATAAATAATGATGCTCCTCTAGGATTTATTTACTCTTTGCATATATGCTGTTACTCTCAAACCACAAACATACAGTGCTGTGCCAGAGAAGATTCTGCTTGTGGCCCTGGGATCAAAAAGTATTCTTGGAGCCACTGTATTTTGTTATCCTTCCGTTAGAAGCCAGAAAGCACCAAGTCTACAGTTTATTTGTGTTCAATTTCTGAAAGAGATGGAGAAGGGCTGTCAGGAAGACCAGAGAAACTTTGCTTCTATATTAAAAATGAGTGATTACAACAAGTGTGTGGCAGGCAGGTGAGTGCAACTAGGTGAGAGACCTGAGTTTCTGATGTCATGTGTTCACCCTCTTATGCCTCATGAAGGGCATTTTCCCCTTAAAGTACAGTCCCCTCTTAGAGACAGTGCTATTTTATTTATGTTGTGAATTTATTAGGCTTTTGTGGATGAGACTTTGAAGTTGGTCATCACTTATAACACCTCTTCTTGGAATAATGCATTCTGCATTCCAAATAGCCAATTTACAAATCAACTCAGGGGACACAACCTGTCTACAAATTGGGCACTGCTTGCTTGTACTGCAGTTCCTAGAGTAAACAGACTTGACTCATTTCCTAAAGTAGTCCATTTGTATACGGCAGAACAATAATATAAGGAGGTGCTCACTCTGTATAGAGAAATTGACAATTTTCTACAGAAACACATTTTTTATTCACATAGTGTGGAGACAATTATGTAAAACCCTTCTTGTGTAGTTGCACATTTGTGTTCTTGATCAAAGGAAGGCTAAGGGCTATGTCTGTGTTAGCCAGCCTTCCAGTGTGGCAAATATCCTTTAGCTTCCTAGTAAGTAGTGGCTTCTCCTGGGTATGTTTGGTTGGTGGGCTGAGGAAGGCTAAGGAAGATTCTTAAGAAGGAAGAACTAGCGCTAAGGGGACTACACTGGCTGTGACATGTAGCAGTATTTCAGAAACAGTGGCCAAAAGGGTTATGAATATGCATTTTACCAAATTTCACATTAAGATGACTGCACAGTGTCAACAATGAGTGGTTGTGAGCTGGGAATGTGGTAACTTGTCATTGCATCAGCTCCCCAGGAAAAGTATTCTGAGTCATAAATCAACGTGCAGGATGTGTATGAGGGAGGGTTCTTAGGATGGGCACCTGTAGGGATAAGATGAGAAAGCAGGAAGCAGGGAAAAATTGGAGTGTGATGCTTCTATCACAAAGCCTCCTTCAGCTAATCCTGAGGGGAGCTCTGAGGCAGGGATGGTGCTTCAGAGTTTCTCTGGCTTGAGTCAAGGGGTTGGCCATTATACCCCTTCATCCCCCAGTTTTTGAATAGATGCTTCCACTGGGAAGGGGTGAGACTCTGGCTAAGGAAATTCCCAGAGAGGGCTGAAAGTATCTGCCAATGTCCCAGAGAGGGCTGAAAGTATCTGCCAATGTCCCAGAGAGGGCTGACAGTATCTGCCAATGTCGGGAGAAATACATCATTCAGTTCTGAAGGGGGAACTGAGTGGGAAAGGAAAGTATCCATGACACTTATTCAGTAGGAAGGAAAATCTGTGGGCAACTAGGAGTACATGGGATAGGCTTTCTCTGTGGGGAAAGGAGCAGGCTTCTAGGCACTAAGCAGAAGTCCATGGTCCCAGTTTAATATTGGCTACTACAGGGCTCCGAGCACAGTATAAAGAACTGGAATAATATAAGGAAGATTCTTAAGAATGAAGAAGCAGTGCTAAGGGGACTACACTGGCTATGACATGTAGCAGTAGTTCAGAAACAGTGGCCAAAAGGGTTTTGATTATGCATAACCCTGATTTACTGAGTTTATCTACAAGTCATGTATAGTATTGTTATTCCCTACAATCACCCTGAAAGTGGGCATGGTTAACTCCACTTTACAGAAGGAGGCTCAAGAGGAAGGGTGGCTTGCCCACCACAGTCGGATAGGTATGAAATGCCTGAAGCAGAATGCAACACTGAGTTTTTCTCCAAAGCCCCTTCTCTTTGAACTCTGTTCTCTGAACATATGCAGGAAATTATGTCACATAAATTTTCAAAGGAAGACCACATCCTGTAGTGACCTCAGACTGATGAGCATAGGCTTCTGGGCCACCCCAAAGAGCCAGGCTTACCAGGAGTAAGGGCTCCTAACAATTAGTGGCAGGGGTACTGATGGGGGACTGGCCCACAGACAAGCAGAGGTCGGGAGGAGGGATGACAGATGAAAAACTTGGTGTTTTTACCTCAGAATAAGAGAGCCCTCTGACTGAACTGCGATCATTTATTATTAGTGAAGCAGGGTTGCTAATTCAGCTCACACTACACTGAGCTATGCAAGAGAAAGGTATTTTTATTTTGCACAAAACATATGATCTTCTTGAAGAACCTCATCTATCTAGCTAGTTAGGGAGAGAAATAAAACACCTGAATTCTAGTTTAGGTCATTCTAACCCAAAAATGTAAACAGACCTTTAAGGTAATTTAGTTTCTCTTATGTAAATCCCTATTCTTTCAGAGTTTTACTCCCTACTCACCTTTTCTTTCCATAATTGTGTTTGGGTGTAAGTGACTTGCCCTTGGTGGCACTGGGGAAGAAGGTGGGGGCCCCAGGAGCCACATGCAGCTCCTACTGCTGCCCCCTGTCCTCCCGTCAGCAGTGCTCCTCAGCTGCTGCTAAGGTCTGGTCAGGTCCTGGTGACGTCTTTTTTCTCTTAGCTCAGTCACACCCCAGAGAACCTCCATGAAGACTCAGTCCCACCTTGCTCGTGATGCCCCTATAGGCCACCCTGAAATCTGCTTGCACTTCTGATTTTATTCCCAACTCTGGTCTTTCCTGTTGCTTTCCGGTCTCTGAGCCACTTGACCTCTACAGCAAACACTTCCCTTGCCAGCCAGCCCTGTCACCTACCTCGGCCCCCTCCACAGTACATATGGGAACATCTGGTTTTCATCCATGTTTCATGGGAGCTGAGGAAGATTCCAGACAGTTTGGACTCAGGCCTTTTATTTCTGACCCACAACCACAGATTGCCTCTCCCACTCTGGAGTGGCCATCCCTATACTGATGTGAGGAGAGCTTGTTAAATAAGTCGTCGCTTCACTATCTTAGACAGAAATGAGGCCAAAGCACGCTGACTTTTGGCTTGGCCTCCAATCTTTCTACCATGTCTCCAAACCCCAGAGATGCAAGTGCCAATCTCTCTGTTCCCCCTTCTGCCACATGGGGAACCCCCTTTTCTCATGGACTTTCACTTTCTCCTCCCTTCCAGAGCAATGATGGAGGAATTGCTATTGGGGGACAGGGAGAAGACTGAAAACACATCAGTTTAATATTTCCAAATATTCCTTTTCTATCAGCACAGGCAATGAATCATTTTTGCAGTTTTTCTTGGCAGCCAATTTTCTCTATGCAATGCTTTCCCATTGCTATTTGCCTTAATTTCTACTGATTTACAATGCCTCAAAATTAAACACTTTGCCGACGTGGAGGAAAACACCTTATAAAACTTTGCAAATGTTTAAATTGCTGAATTCAAGAAGTTAAAGAATCTCTTGGTTGCTTGATTGCATGGTCAAAGCAATAAAAAAAGCTGTAGCTAAATTTATCGGAAACTGAAATATTCATTCACTAAGCCATTTCTGATATAATTGTAATGGGTACTTTTAAGCCCATGACATGATCAAGAGTCCAAAGGGTCAAAAGAACAGTTTTAAATCATTAATATTAATGACTTTTTTAGTCATCCAATTTCTTTTAAAATCTCATCAGTATGGAGTTTACTTTCATTCCCTACTAATAGATCATTTATAACATTCAACAGGTTAACAGTGTTTTTATAAATCCCATACTCTGAAGTGCTTTATTATTAACAATCCTGTTACTCAGAGTGTTTTCTGCGGGCCAGTGGTACAGACATCACCTGGTGCTTGTTACAAATGCAGAATCTAGGGTCCACCCCAGACCACCAGAATCAGAATTGGAAGTTTACAGGATCCTCAGGTGTTTTAAGCATATTAAAATCTGAAAACCATTGATCAGCAACATTGGAGAAAACCCTCCAAAGAGACATTATTTCATTTAATGTGTTTTTGTAAACTGTTTATAACAAATAAAAAAAAAAAAATAGAGCGGAAGTAAACCATCCCTTTGCACTCTGGTTTTTATGAGATTGTTTTCAAATCTGTGTTCTCTTCATTTCCCAAAAGTAATAGAGACAGCTGTTCATCAGGTATACCTCGGTTAAGCCTAGTCAGGTTCAGTTTGGGTTCTGCATCAATCAAGCCAGCTGAGAGCAGCTGTGGCATAGCTTCAAGTCAGCAATTCTTCAGGCCACCTGTTACAACAAATTACATTAGAACACGCCCAAGCAATCTTGTCTCTAATTCTTTCCTTGCCCCCATTGTCCCCTTGCCTCCCCCAGAAATAGCCCACAGTAATTAAAAGCAATATAAATTACATGCCCAAAGTAAACCTCTGTGAAGAGAAGTAACTGTGTTGCAGGAAAGGAGACCTAATTTTACTGACTAATCCCTACCCCCAGGCCAGTTGAAACAACAGGAGAGGGAGAGAAATGGGATGATGGGTTATAAATTCCCTGCCACCCCACCAGGAAAGGCCTCTACAGTCAAAGCAAAATGAAGATCTAAACAAAGATACTGCTAATGTAGGCCAACTCCAGAACTGCTCGGGATAACTGAGGATGAGAGTTGCTTTGTTCTCCCTTCCCACTCTGCTATTTTCTTCTCTCAGTCCCCCGCTTAACTTTATACTCAGCTATTGCTCTACCTTCTTAGCATTCCAAGAATACCTCTAAGCATATACCTCTTCCTGAATCCTCCCACCCTTTCCTACTTAACAGACTTTCGTTACTTGGTTAACACAGTAACTAGACCGATTTAGAGTTCTGGCTGAAAGCTCAGTTCTTGGATGACAGAGCACACCCAGTAGCATGGAGCAGACCCTTAAGGAGAAAAAGGGCAGACAGGTCACAGAATCCAATGTGCCTGGTGATAGGTGTAAGCTTTTAGTCTTTATTAGGAAGGTCCAGCAAGTCTTATAAATCAAGATGATAACCATAGCTATATTTGAGAGCTATACATCTTGTTCATTTACTTATTAGAGAGCTTCCAGGCAAGTGTCATTATCATCACCATCATCACTATTTTTGGAAAGTAAGTCTCTAAGAGATTAAGAAACTTTCCATTTCTTAATGAAACTATTGTACAAGAATTCAAACCCAGGATTGACTTCCAAATTGCTGCTCTGGCTACATTAGCCTGCTTCCCTTAGGAGTGTCTCGGCAGCTGGCACACTATGATTAGAGACCTGCATGGCAACAAGATTATGTGTGGATGTGCAGCCTGGTAGCCATATGGTAGGCATTAGAAAAGTCTGGCAGGAGGTAACAGAACATTTGCTGTGAGCCTAGGGTTCATGAGTAGGACATGAGTGCTGGAAGTATGGGCAAAAACCAAGTAGGGTTACAGCCTTAGGATAATTTGGGGTCAGTTATCAATTGCAGGCCCTCATTTCTGGTAGAAGTCGTGTGGGTTCAATGCTAGGAGTTCAATCAATGCAGAGTAGGGCAGTGGCCAGTTACTAAGAAGAACTAGGACAAATTGGGAACAGCAAGGAAGTGGGAACAACATATCCAATGTTCACTTGAGACACGAACCTGTCAATCGTCGAGTTCCCTCTAATGAGTAGATAACTGCTCCCAGAGACCAGATTGTAATGGAATCTGGAGGTGGAAATTAAAACAAACAGGGAACAGATATTTTCTGGGACTTTCTTTTGTAGTACTGGGTTTTAAGTGGAAGTCACAACAGTAAGACTTAAGATAAGTATAAAGAGTCCTCTAAGAATCACAACTCCAAAACAAAATACCATGTGAAGGCATTATGCTTCCCATCCCTGGAGACTTCAAAAACATTCCCTTGCTTACAAAGCATTTAATGACTTCTGTTGCACTTCTAATAAAAACTCTAAACTTAATGTGAGTTCAGAGCCCTCTATCAATTTCTCCTTCACTGACTATTCTCAGTTAGGATTGCTCAGTGGAGATGCTGGTATTTTGGATGGAAAAGTTCTTCCTGGAGGAGGACTACTTCAAATAGTGCTAGATATTTAGCATCCTTGACCCTTGTTCAGGAAATACCAGCAACAACCCCCATGGTATCATTTGACCCCCCCCCCCCAGTGTGTCTCCACACATTTCTAACACTCCAGTGGAGATTAACTTTGTGGCTTTCTGGCTTTCCTTCACTTTAACATGCCAAGCTCCTTCCCTCTCAGTGCTAGCTGTTTGCCTGTAACCCTCTTCTCATGATGTTTTGTATTCTCATTTTCATATTTTTGTTTTTCTCAATTTCATATTACTTCTCTATTCCATGTCACCTCCTCCAAGACCGTCTCCCAACCCTCATGCAGAGTATTTGTTGTGATCTGAAGTTGCAGTCTTTTCTTTTTTCTATTTTCCCTCCCCTTGTTAGAATGAAATCTTCATGAGAAGGGGATCTTGAGTGAAACGGACCTGGGTTCAACCATATACTAGCTCACAGATCTAAAACCCATAATCCTACTGTGCTAGTCCTGCCTGACACTTTCAGCTTCACTTCTATGCTTCCCTACTCTGTTCTGTTCCATGGCGGGTGACTCTTGAAAATGACATTTCCCAGATCTCTTGCTAGCTGGCTTCAGGAGCAGATAAGATAGAAGGAAGAGGGCATCTGGAGTATTTTCCCTTCCTTGCTGCATGAGTTTGTGTATCCAGCAATGGCTGTGTCTCCTCTGTGGGAGGCACTCTTGCTGGGTGACCCCTACTCTGAGCTCTGGTAACACCACCTCCTCCTGCTCTCTTTCTAGCCCAAAGTTCGCTGGTGGCTTCCTATAGTTACTTCTGTGTCCACTGAGTGCTCTTGACAGTGCTTCTTTCTCCTTTGTAAACAAGTTCCCTGGTTTCAGTTCCCTTTATTGAACTATGAATATGGGTGCTATCATCCTAATGGAATTAAATTTTAACCCAAGGCAGCTTTTTAAGTCATTCAAAACCTAATGTGATATTCTCTCAGGACAGATAGGCCCGTTCCTGCAGAACTTAAATAAAAAGGGATACCACTCATATAAACCTTTGAAAAGGGAGGCAACTATATTACTATGCCATTTTATGTTCCTGTTTAGTCAAGAAATAACTATTGTGGAATTAAAAAAAAAAAATCCTTGGCTGGAGCAACCCTTTGGTAGATCCCCACTGGATAAGTGAGTGACTTTGGATGTGGATGTTAAAGAGGATGGGGAGATAAGGGAGTTAGGCAATTAGAACTGTGATTGCAGATGAGCCAGGAAAAGGGTAGAAATGTGTAGGTGTGATTCTGTGAGGGGAATGAGCCTGGGTGTTTGCAGGAGTGTGAGCAAGTGGGACCCGTGTATGTTCCTGTGAGCCTGTGTGTAAGTAGGACTTGAAAGTGCATGCTTGTGTGTGTGTGTGTAGAACTGGGTGTGAGTGCCGATGTGTATGGGACTGGGAGTGAGCGTGGGTGAGTATGTAAATGAAACTGGATGTTACTGTATACGAGAGCATGGGCCTGGTGGTCTGAGTATAGGTGTATGTGGGACTAGGAAAGTGTGAGAGTGCTGTGACCGAGTCAGTGTGAGCAAATGCAGAGAAGAATGACTCTGCTAATGAGGTTGGGTGAGTGTGAGAGCAAGTGACTGAGTGGGTGTGAGATGGAGTAAAACTCTTTGAGAGTTAGTAGGATGGAATGTGATTAGGTGTGAGGGGGGCTGAGTGGGATTATGTGGGAATGCTGGTTCCTGGAAGTCTGTGTGGATGGGTGTGATTGGGTGTATGGATATGAAAGTGTGAGTGGCACTGAGTAGGAACGTGACTCTGTGTCTGAGTGTGACTTTATGAGTGCATCGGAGTGAGTGACTATGTGGCTGAGAGTGAGCTGTCTACAGTGCATGTGTATGACTGAGCAGAACTGAACAGAACTCAGTGCAGTGACTGGTCTTGAATGTGAAGGAGTGTGAGAAAGACACTGTGGGGGTGAGTTTGAGTGAATGAGACAGTTGTGAGTAATTGTGTGGGTGTGACTGCAACTGAGTGACTCTGAGTGGAGGGGATGGAATAAGTGTGATTGAGTATATGCAGGGGTGAGAGGCTGACTGGAGATGACGGTGAGTGTAAATGAGTGTGTGTGCCCAGGGCGTATACAAAGGCAACTGAGTGTGTCTATCTACATGATGGTACCACAGGGAATCAGAAAAAGACATGGGCTGAAATTAAATAGGCATTTAGGAATTTGAAGATACAACGAAGTTAGAATCCAGAGAAAGGAAGTAGCTAACCTGGCAGAAACCAAGAGACATAATTGTTGAAGATCAAGGAAAGAAATTTTTAAAAAATCGTAAGAACAGGAGGGCTAGATGAGCACCTAAGTTCAGAGGCATAAGCACTTAGGCTGTGTCAGGATAGAGGCCAGGCAAACACCTGCACAGCAGACCTGATGTGTCAGCTGCAGGTAGAAACCTTCTTAGATGCTCCTTGATAGGGCTTTAACTAATTCCAGGGCACAGATCTCTCTGAGCTCACAGATGAAGCAGGGTAGATGACTGAAGGCCCAGGGAGGAGGAGATGAAACCTGGACAAAAGAATTAGAGTTTGTTAGTTAATTGAACTTTTTTTTCTTCTCACCTCCAGGATCCAGAAAAACTTCAAAAATTTCTTCCAATACAGAGATCACCAAATACATCAGAGAGGTTTAATTAGGCAGGCTGCTCTTTGCAGTCTTGCCTGCCTTCCATCTCTGAGCAGTGTATATCCTGTCATATTCCCCTGCTTTGTGTCCTTTCTTGCAGGTTCACTTATGTTACAGAACTAATTTCTAATAGTTAAGAATAGAAGGGAGATATGGCTCTAAGATAAGTAAGCAAGGAAATTAAATTTCAAGCCTGCATCATACCTATGAGTCAGAATTTTTTGTAGTAAATCATATGAAGGTTATTTAGAGGGAAGGTGTGTCTTTCATGTACAATGAATAACCCAAATATTAACATGGTCACTAGAAAACATTTCCATTGGAACCAAGGAATAGACATAGTATATAATAATTTGTAGATGATAAAACAGGGGTTTGTTAGTCCATGGATGGACTTCCAGACAGGTCCAAGAACCCCCTGAAATCATATGCATAAATTTGAATATGCATTTTTTTTTGAGCGAACATACATAGGTTCATTCGTGTCTTAAAGGAAGACTCTGAGCACCCCCATGAACTGCTTTTTTAGAGACTTACTCCTCCAGTTTAAACATGGGGTTCTTTGTGGGAATTCTGTCTTCGTGATTTCAGTACATCTGCTCCTGCTGTCTTTGCTGTGCTGATTCTGTAAGAAGCATCTGAGCCTTAACCTTCAATGGATTTCTATTATAAAAACTTTTGCAATCCCTAAAGCAAAATATTAAAAAAGAAAAGGAAAATAAAGAGAAGGGAATTTGCTGTATATTCACATTAAATGCAATAAAAATAAATTCGGTTGATCTGTATATATAATAATTTATGTTGTAACCCATTTCCATGGCAACTAGTTCTTTAAAATATTCTATACTTTTAGCACTTATGTTTTGTTCATTTGATCACCTCACTTTCAGGCACTGGTATACTCATAATTTTGCTCCTTTAGATAATATTTTTTCCAAATTGAGAAAATCCTCCACCCCCACGCTCGCTCTCTCTTTCCCTCTCTCTCTCTCCACCATTTCTTTTCTTTCTCTGTTGCATTTAACCAAGGATGAGTTGTGTTTAACAGTATATACAGAGGAAGATCCAGATTTTGTAGGGCCTGAAGTTTAGGCAATTTGGGGCCCCTCTTTAAGAAAAAGAATACAAAATTATGAATATATAGAAATGCTGGGGTCTCTCTCTCTCGGCCTTGGAAGGAGCCTGGGGTAAGGGAGGGCCCCTGAAGCTTAAGCTTCACTGTTATCACCACCTGGGGAAGTATTCACAAGGGAACGAAGCTGTTTACCTTCTAAATGCTGGGGTCAGGGGCTAATTTTGACCATTTTGCTTTAACTTAAAAAAATAAGTCTGACCTTTAGAAAAGCTACCTAGGCAAATAATTTGCTGAAGTTTAGCTTGAGAGGTTTAAATGAATTTAGACTATGCATGAACCCACAAGAATTCAAATACCCCAGGGGAGGCGGGGCAAGATGGCAGACTGGTGAGCTGTATGTTTTAGTTACTCCTCCAGGAAAGTAGGTAAAAAGCCAGGAACTGCGTGGACTGGACACCACAGAGCAATCTGTCTTTGGGCATACTTCATACAACACTCATGAAAACGTGGAACTGCTGAGATCAGCGAAATCTGTAAGTTTTTGTGGCCAGGGGACCCGCGCCCCTCCCTGCCAGGCTCAGTCCCGGGGGAGGAGGGGCTGTCAGCTCCAGGAAGGAGAAGGGAGAATTGCAGTGGCTGCTCTTATCGGAAACTCATTCTACTGATTCAAACTCCAACCATAGATAGACTGAGGCCAGACACCAGAGACTCTGAGAGCAGCCAGCCCAGCAGAGAGGAGACGGGCATAGAAGGAAAACAACACGAGAAGCTCCAAAGTAAAAGCAGAGGATTTTTGGAGTTCTGGTGAACACAGAAAGGGGAAGGGCGGAGATCAGGCCTTGAGGCGCATATGCAAATCCCGAAGCAAGGCTGATCTCTCTGCCCTGGGCACCTTTCCTTAATGGCCCTGGTTGCTTTGTCTATTAGCATTTCAATAACCCATTAGATCTCTGAGGAGGGCCGTTTTTTTTTTTTTTTTTTTTTTTTTTTTTTTTTTTTTTTTTTAAATCCTTTTTGCTTTTTCTAAAACAATTACTCTAAGAAGCTCAATACAGAAAGCTTCAAAGAATTGAAATTTGGGCACGTCAAGTCAAGAGCAGAACTAAGAGAGCTCTGAGACAAAAGGCAATAATCCAGTGGCTGAGAAAATTCACTAAACAACACAACTTCCCAAGAAAAGGGGGGTGTCCGCTCACAGCCACCATCCTGGTGGACAGGAAACACTCCTGCCCATCGCCAGCCCCATAGCCCAGAGCTGCCCCAGACAACCCAGTGTGACGGAAGTGCTTCAAATAACAGGCACACACCACAAAACTGGGCGTGGACATTAGCCTTCCCTGCAACCTCAGCTGAATGTCCCAGAGCTGGGAAGGGGGAGCAGTGTGAATTAACAGAGCCCCATTCAGCCATCATTTGAGCAGACTGGGAGCCTCCCAACACAGCCCAGCAGCCCAGAACTGCCCTGGGGGGACGGCACTCACCTGTGACATAGCACAGTCATCCCTCAACAGAGGACCCGGGGTGCACAGCCCGGAAGAGGGGCCCACTTGCAAGTCTCAGGAGCCATACGCCAATACCAAAGACTTGTGGGTCAGTGGCAGAGACAAACTGTGGCAGGACTGAACTGAAGGATTAGATTATTGCAGCAGCTTTAAAACTCTAGGATCATCAGGGAGATTTGATTGTTAGGGCCACCCCCCCTCCCCGACTGCCCAGAAACACGCCCCACATACAGGGCAGGCAACACCAACTACACACGCAAGCTTGGGACACCAATTGGGCCCCACAAGACTCACTCCCCCACTCACCAAAAAGGCTAAGCAGGGGAGATCTGGCTTGTGGAGAACAGGTGGCTCGTGGACGCCAACTGCTGGTTAGTTAGAGAAAGTGTACTCCACGAAGCTGTAGATCTGATAAATTAGAGATAAGGACTTCAACTGGTCTACAAACCCTAAAAGAACCCTATCAAGGTCAGCAAATGCCACGAGGCCAAAAACAACAGAAAATTATAAAGCATATGAAAAAACCAGACGATATGGATAACCCAAGCCCAAGCACCCAAACCAAAAGACCAGAAGAGACACACCTAGAGCAGCTACTCAAAGAACTAAAGATGAACAATGAGACCCTAGTATGGGATATGAAGGAAATCAAGAAGACCCTAGAAGAGCATAAAGAAGACATTGCAAGACTAAATAAAAAAATGGATGATCTTATGGAAATTAAAGAAACTGTTGACCAAATTAAAAAGATTCTGGACACTCATAGTACAAGACTAGAGGAAGTTGAACAACGAATCAGTGACCTGGAAGATGACAGAATGGAAAATGAAAGCATAAAAGAAAGAATGGGGAAAAAAATTGAAAAACTCGAAATGGACCTCAGGGATATGATAGATAATATGAAACGTCCGAATATAAGACTCATTGGTGTCCCAGAAGGGGAAGAAAAGGGTAAAGGTCTAGGAAGAGTATTCAAAGAAATTGTTGGGGAAAACTTCCCAAATCTTCTAAACAACATAAATACACAAATCATAAATGCTCAGCGAACTCCAAATAGAATAAATCCAAAAAAACCCACTCTGAGACATATACTGATCACACTGTCAAACACAGAAGAGAAGGAGCAAGTTCTGAAAGCAGCAAGAGAAAAGCAATTCACCACATACAAAGGAAACAGCATAAGACTAAGTAGTGACTACTCAGCAGCCACCATGGAGGCGAGAAGGCAGTGGCACGATATATTTAAAATTCTGAGAGAGAGGAATTTCCAGCCAAGAATACTTTATCCAGCAAAGCTCTCCTTCAAATTTGAGGGAGAGCTTAAATTTTTCACAGACAAAGAAATGCTGAGAGAATTTGCTAACAAGAGACCTGCCCTACTGGAGATACTAAAGGGAGCCCTACAGACAGAGAAACAAAGACAGGACAGAGAGACTTGGAGAAAGGTTCAGTACTAAAGAGATTCGGTATGGGTACAATAAAGGATATTAATAGAGAGAGGGAAAAATATGGCAAACATAATCCAAAGGATAAGATGGCCGATTCAAGAAATGCCTTCACGGTTTTAACGTTGAATGTAAATGGATTAAACTCCCCAATTAAAAGATATAGATTCGCAGAATGGATCAAAAAAAATGAACCATCAATATGTTGCATACAAGAGACTCATCTTAGACACAGGGACACAAAGAAATTGAAAGTGAAAGGATGGAAAAAAATATTTCATGCAAGCTACAGCCAAAAGAAAGCAGGTGTAGCAATATTAATCTCAGATAAAATAGACTTCAAATGCAGGGATGTTTTGAGAGACAAAGAAGGCCACTACATACTAATAAAAGGGGCAATTCAGCAAGAAGAAATAACAATTGTAAATGTCTATGCACCCAATCAAGGTGCCACAAAATACATGAGAGAAACATTGGCAAAACTAAAGGAAGCAATTGATGCTTCCACAATAATTGTGGGAGACTTCAACACATCACTCTCTCCTATAGATAGATCAACCAGACAGAAGACCAATAAGGAAATTGAAAACCTAAACAATCTGATAAATGAATTAGATTTAACAGACATCTACAGGACATTACATCCCAAATCACCAGGATACACATACTTTTCTAGTGCTCACGGAACTTTCTCCAGAATAGATCATATGCTGGGACATAAAACAAGCCTCAATAAATTTAAAAAGATTGAAATTATTCAAAGCACATTCTCTGACCACAATGGAATACAATTAGAAGTCAATAACCATCAGAGACTTAGAAAATTCACAAATACCTGGAGGTTAAACAACACACTCCTAAACAATCAGTGGGTTAAAGAAGAAATAGCAAGAGAAATTGCTAAATATATAGAGACGAATGAAAATGAGAACACAACATACCAAAACCTATGGGATGCAGCAAAAGCAGTGCTAAGGGGGAAATTTATAGCACTAAACGCATATATTAAAAAGGAAGAAAGAGCCAAAATCAAAGAACTAATGGATCAACTGAAGAAGCTAGAAAATGAACAGCAAACCAATCCTAAACCAAGTAGAAGAAAAGAAATCAAATACCCCAGTATCAGGGGAGATCTATTCACAAGTTCAGTTAAGTTCAAAAGGAGAGGAAAAACTAACTCTAGAGACTTGTTCCCTTGAGATGTTCAGAGCAGTGTCCTGGTTTAGAAAGAAAAAAGAGAATGGAAGCTTTGTTTCAAAAGGTGGGTTTTTGCTTCAACAAGAGGGTTGCTTCATATTCACTGGTTCTGAATAAGTTAGTAAGGGGAAAACAGTGTTATCATGGGATTATTAATGGGATTTAGCTGTTTAAAAATTAGCTGTAAAAGGGATGAAGGAGTAAGAATGGGTGAAGAAGAGAGATTGTAAGAAGTTAATTAGAAAGAAATGTTACATACAAATAAATATTGATATGAGTGTATTTTTCAGGGTTTTCCAGAAAAACAGAACCCACAGGATATACGTATATCTATCTATAGATATAGATATATAGACTAGATATATAAATAGACAGACATAAAAATATTAAGAGATTTATCATAGGAATTGTTTCACATGACTACGAGGATTGGCAAATCTGAATTCTGTAGAGCAGGCTGCAAGCTGCAAACTCTGATGAAGGTGAATTTAATTTCCCAGGAGAAGTTAGCTGGCTGAAGTTGAGGTAGAAATTCTACTTCCTAACTTCTGAAATCCTCAGTTCTGGTTCTACGACCTCCAACTGATTGCATGAAGAGAACTCCCAACATTCCAAAGGGCAATCTCCTTTGTTGATTGTAGATGCAATCAGCCATAGATGCAATCAACTGATCATTGATGAAATTCATCTACAAAATAATCTCACAGTAACAATTAGGCCATCACAATGAAGACACAAACAAAATTTACAAATGCTTTTAATAATTTCATTTTATAATTAACCTGCAGACTGCTTAGGATTCTGAATTTATTGCAGGAATATCTTATTGCAGAGAAAAGAAGCTTGCCTAGCTTTGGAAATCTATACGCATAGGAGAGGAAATGTAAAGTCATCCTTACTCTAAGGTCAAGGTCAAAACACTGCATTTCTCCTACTGCTTCATTACATAGTAATCTAAAGATGTTTGGAAAGGAGCCAGTCAATTAACAAGATAGCTAGAAGGAACTGTTCAGGGAGAAGCCTTCTGGAGGTAGCACTCTGTGGAAGCATTCCCTTGATCTATTTTTCTTCCCAAGTGAAAAATAAACCTTGATTATCCCTTTGTCAAATAGGAATACTCATTTGCTAGTGAAATGTGGGGATTACATCTTCCGAATAGCATAGCACCCAATTATCTTTATAGAAAATCATTTTTTTTCCTGTTACATACTCAAGAATATATGATGTGTCCTTGGGTGTGATTATTCTTTTTATGTTTGCAAATAACCCTATTTAAAGTAATATTTAAAACCTGGCCTTTGATTTCTTGAGGCTTTCTGGTTTAGTTAGGACTTCTGAGCAGATGAATACAATTATAATGATGTTAATGTGATGAAACAAGAAACAAAACTTAAAGGTGATCCTCACCCTGAGGTCTTATGACAACTTGATTGTTATAGATATGTATTAGTTTTCTAGGGCTGCCATAACAAATTGCCACAAAACTCGGTGGCTTAAAACAACAGAAATTTATACTCTCACAGTTCTGGAGGACAGAAGTCCAAAAGCAAGGTGTAGTCAAGTCTGTTCCTTCTCAAAGGACTTAAAGAGAATCCTTCCTTGCCTCTTCTAGCTTCTGGTGGTTGGGCGCAGTCCTTGGTGTTCCTTGACTTGTCGAAGCATCACTCCAGTCTCCACTTCTATCTTCAGCTGGCATTCTCCTCTCTGTGTGTCTCTGTGTCCAAATTTCCCTCTTCTTATAAGGACCCCAGTCATTGGATTAAGGTCCACCCTAATCCCAGTATGACCCCATATCGACTAATCCCATCGGCAGAGGCCTCTTTCCCAAATAAGGTTGCATTCATAGCTACCAGAGGTTAGGACTTGAACATGACTCTTTGAGGGGACACAATTCAACCTACAACCTACATCCATACATTTATATATACATACATGCATACACATATGTATGTGTGTGTGTATTTACATATACATCTCGTGGGAAGATGTGAATGATCTGTGAGGTAGTCATTAACAAAATTCTCCCAATATTGCTGTCTTTTTGCCTTCTCTGCTTATAGTAGGATTGACTTCCATTGTCCTTTTTTTTTTAATCTGGGTGGGGCCAGATGACTACTTGAAGCTAAATATTTACAGCAAATTTGACATTTGTTATTCTCTGGCTGAATCTGAAACTCATGGAGCTCTCTTTTACTCTTTGATGTTTGAGAAACTGGCTACTTTTATAAACTGGTTTCTGAATGACTAAAATGAGCAGAACCTTCTGTTGAACTAATATGGACATGTAACCTGAGTAAGACATAAAACTTTCTTTTTAAGTCATCCAAACTGTAGAGCTCTGTGTAGTTGCAGCCTACCCCGACGTCTACAATCTGGCAAAGTAGGGCAGATTTTGGGGGGACAATTTACTGAAAGCATGATTTCAGTGAATGAGACTGGGAAAAGCTAATCCCATTTGACACCCATGTCTAGAAATCAGTGGCAATTGCTTCAGTTTTTAGAGATTCCAGTTTGTTTTTTGACCAGGACACCAAAGAGTTTGCCACATTGTTCAATTTTTAGGAAACTTAAGCTTAATAAATCGCTGGAGAATTTATTTTTGCCTCTTGAGCTATTTAAGTACTGTTTTGAATACTGGAAACCAGTTCTCCCTGCCTTGGATATACCATAGATAATGCTAACTTTTCTTAGCATAGTTGAAGCTTCCACAAGCCATAATCTTGATTTATGATATTTATGAATAGGATGCAAAAATTGATAGGTTTTTTTGTCTTCCGCTGAATATAGTTCATTGATTGTGACGTTGTATAGCCAGAGATATTATAGAGTGGAGGGGAAGATGCATAAAAAGGCTGTTTGTTGGCAGAATCTAGATGGCTCTTTATTTCCAAGTATCACTTTTTTTGAGACAAGAGCCAAATGTTTCATTGTTTTAGCCAAGCTTCTTGAAAGATTAGCCTATGATTGCTTTCACTGTTTTCTGACATTCTTACTCATTGTCATCAAGTTTTGGTCATTACCTTCACACCGAACTTGCTCTTGGAAAGGTCTCTAATTTATTCCAAATTGCCAACATCTTTGGATTCATTTCAGATTTATTATTTTTGATCTCTTGAAGTTAAAAAAGTAACCACTTTCTCTTTGAAAATCTTACCTCTTTTTATTACTTGACACAACTCTAGCTCGGAGGTTCTTTTTCTTCACTGGCGCCTTCTTCTCTATATTCTTTGGACTTCTCTTACTCTTCTTACTCTTTAATTATTGGTTAGTAGCATTATCTGCTCACTGTACTCCCTTGTATGCTGATGCTTTACATATCTTCGTCTTCATGTTAAAGCTTGGTTGTTGGAACAAGAAGTACATTAAAAATAGTCCCATGCTGCTACTTTGATTAAGATATTCTATGGGACTCCTTTATTCCTCATGTCCAAAACAGAATTCATGAACTTCTCTTCCCCAAGCATCTCCATTGCAAAGTCTGTTCCATTCTTGATGAATGAAATAATCATCTGCTGAGCTATTAAACCAAAAACATGGGAATAATTATAGTTTCATCATATATAAGGGTTCCAATCCTGTTATTTTAACTGCTTAAGTATCTCTTAAGTAGCTCCCTGACCAGTTTGGTTGCATCTTATCTTAACTTCCTACAATTTATTTTCCACAGGGTAGTCAGAACGATCTTTATAAAGACAAATCAGAATAATTTACTCCTTTGAGAAAAACCATTAATGTTTCTCTACTGATTTAAAATTATACCCTAAACTTTCTTTATATACATATGTGGCACATAAGGCTCCTTATAATCATTAGTTCCCCACATTTTCATTTACGGTCCTTCTCCTTTATGTAAACTTCGTAACCCCAGAATTGTTTAGCTCTCCAAATATGTATGTTTTCTTTTATCTTCAACCAGATTATTTCCTTTTCTCAGAATAGGGAGACCAACTATCCCACTGAATCCAGAACTTCCCTAGTTTTAACACTGAACATCTCTCATCCCAGGCAAATTGGGATGGTTGATTACCCTAGTTCAGGATACCTTTTTCCCTCTAGTTTTCCTGACTAATTTTTACTTGTTCTTCAGGGGCTTACTTAAGTTCACTTTTTCTAGAAATCCTATATCAACCCAATTTTCTCTCCAGGCAGGGATGTGTCTACCTATATATTCCTCAATGGAAAGGATTCCTGTATTCTATTTAATCTAATTCTGCCACACTTTGTGCTTTTTTTCTGAAGGGAGATAATTTATTTTGCTCATCTCCACAGGTCCAGGACCTAGCGCCGTGTCTAGCACATTGTGGGCTATAGATAAATATTTGTTATTTGATGTTGGCACATCCATCCTAATGTTCTATTCAGTAAGTATCATGAATATTTCACTAACTGAACTAGTCTAGTATTTCTGAGTATTTCCATTGTTTTCACTTTGAAATAAAGAGTTTTATTATTCCTCATCAATATACTACTATTATTTAACCATAAAATAGTGGTTAGTTTTCTTATTCTTTTAATAGATCCCCCCACAATATGCCTAATATTTATATGAGCATCTTCTCCTTGTTTATCCTGTCTCAAAAATAGGCTCACATTTTAGAGATATTCAGAATACTTAAGAATATTTTCAAAACTGATTTCTTAAGACACCTAATGAGGCCTGGAAATGTGCTAGGTACTGTGAAATGCTAGGTCCAAAGAAGAGAAATTTGACTTCTACTCCCCAGGGAGGCAAGAATTAACTACAGAATATTTTCTGAAGCACATGGGTCTGAGAACTAAGATCAAGATAATGGATATACAATCCAGCTACTGAGAATTGCTTCCTGCAATGTACATAATGCACATTTGGCAGGGATAGGAGGTGATGGAGTATCCAACTTTTTAGTTAAATGCAGCTAAAAAAGACAAAAGATTTAAAATGCAAAACAAAATCTTCCCCTTTAGTATAAAAATCTATTTTTTCTAATTTATTATAGATAGTTTAATGTAGTAGAATACTACTGGAGAAAAAAAAAATCACTTACTGTTATTAATTAGAATTTCTACTCTCTAAGATAAATCAAACAGAGTATAGAAAATAGTATTTTATTGAAAACCTAAAGAAAAATGATCAGAATCTGAACCCTCTGGATGGTTTTATAATTTCTCCTTTTCCTGTCTAATTTATCTTCTGTTTTCCTTATGTCATCCATTCCTTGATTTTATCTGCTAATCCTTCTAATGACTTATATTAAATTTTAGTTACCTTACTTTTAATTTTAAAAGAGCTTCTTGCCTCTGTTCTTTGTTGATAGTATTTTGTTCTGTGTTATAGATGTAAATGATTTCACTCTCAAGAATGTTAATGATAGGATTTTATGCTTTATTATGCTCTGCATTGCCTCTATTTCCTCTGTATTGCTATTTTTTTCTGTTTATTGTTCATGTTGGAGGATTCTCTAAAAGCTTGTGATAGTTAGCTGTCCATTTATATTTAAGAGTGAGGCAACAGAAACTTGAATGAAAACCATGGTTCAGAGGGGCTTATCTACTGACAACTTACAGAAGGTAATCTGAGGTGAATCAGCTTTTCTATTGGGGCCCATCAAATCTTGGGGGTCCTTTCTCTTGGGCTTTTTTTTTTCCCCAGGGAGCAATCCTCTATTCTTCTGCCCCACAGTAGGGGGCTTTAAGTCCAGCTTCTGGCATTCTATAAGGAGGGAGGAAGGGGTGGGCTATGTTCCCACTATTTGCTGTGAAGCTTTTCAGTTATTCCATCCTATTGTCAGCTCCATGTTCCCACCCCCCCACCCCACTCCCCAGTTATGCCTGGTGTCCTAAGTTAGAAGTCTTCAGACTCAATTTCTCAAGAGAATAAACCTCCCAACTTTTAGGGAGGTGGTGATGGGTGGGAACAAGGTGAAGGAGGAATAATCCCCAAGCTGTGTAAGTCTATGGATGTAATCTCTTCATATAAAGACTTTCCGTTAATTGCTTGTTTTCAAACAAACACTTTATTCTTTTTGCAGTATTTTGGCGCTCCAAGTCCTGATTCTTTCTAGGGTTTGTGAAGCAAATTGGTTTCTATAGGATTTCCTCCTCTGCAGAACACTCAGCCTGTGTTTTCTTCCATATATTGATCTATTATTAATCTTACATCTGTTTTCTGTCTTTTAAAAATATGTTGAAATATCTTGACTGATGTGGTCTCCTCTCTTTTCTTTTTGCTTCTGGGTTTGTGACTTTTAGTTTTTAAATTCCTTTATGGGTATTTAGGAGGAATTTCAGGAAGGAGAAGTAGATGTATATGTTCAGTCTACCATGGTTTCAAATAAATTTGTTTTAGATTCATAGATTTATTATGCTTTTATTTGCCAATTTTCCTTGTCCCATTCATTGGCTGTGCTACATTTCATAGGTGCTCTGCTTCGTATCCCTTCTGAAGCAAAGACACTTTTAATGTATCCTTTCCAATTACTATAAGTGAAATAAAGTTTGGTGTTGGCCACGTAAGATACTGCCTCTATAGGACACAGCCTGTGAATGAACTGGACCATGAGAACAGACTACTTTACTGAAAATCAGTGATCTTTAAGATATCTAGGAAACATAAAATTGAAAAAATAATCACTAAGAACAATCCTGTTTATAAGATAATCTCTGTTTATAAAATAATCTCTGTTTATAAATTTGCAAAGGGCAATTTTATGTAAAATAAAGCTATAAAAATAAAGGTCTCAAAATTTTTAGAAGAGCCAGTTTTCCACTTGATGATCTTTTCTTCATGTCAGACATTACTAAGGGGTAAGACTTTCTTTTCTTTCTGTATTAAAAAACAAAACAAAACACAGCCTCTTCAGTCTCCAAATTTTGTTGATTTTACTTCCTGCTTTTCTCATCTGGTATTGCCTGGTCAGACCACCCTCCCTACTTACTGGCTTTAATGAAAATGGCAGATGCATTCTGCTCTTTCATTGTAGACTTTCTGGGCTTACCCCAGCCTATTTCCACTCTGCTACCATAATGACGGCTTAAAATTACATATAATCACAATCCTAGAGCAGAATCTGTGGCTGGTGGACTTTAGAAGTTGTGAATCCCTTGAATTACAGACAGAATACTGTGTTTGTGATTATTTTATTTCAGGGGAGAGGCCTAGGTATTTGACCATATCCTTGAAAGAGTCTGTGACACCCCCATATATTAAAAACCACTCCACAGAGAATTAAAGTGATAAATAATGATGAGAATTGCTGATGATCTCCATGCACACACCCACAAAAAATCTCTTATTGTTTATCTGGAAATGTGTTTACTAGAAATACAAACAGCATCTGTGACTGATTGCAATTCTTTTCTCCCCCATATAATGGTGACAAACGAAAAACTATTAGTGAAGCGTCTGTTAAAGTGAACCACAAATATGTTCATTAGAAAACAGGCTGTTAAAATGGATCTGGTATAAATGTTTTGCATATCACAAAAGACACCTAAATTAAGGAAAGCTGTGGAAGAACAGATAGCTGTTTTCAATTACATATGACCAATGTGGCATTTTTGATATCTTTGTCAGTAATTCAAAGGTCTGGAAATGCCATACCTGCCTATGTAATTTGGGGTCACTGCTTTTTAACGCAGGCAGTGAATTCTAGAAATTCTTACCCCATTCAGAATGATTGTGCTTTGCCTTTTTCCTGTATGTGCAATTACCAAGATTTCACCTCATTTAACACTTTTATGTTTATGCTCATGAATATTTACTAGGAAATAGAATTGGGCATTGAAAAAAAAAGAAGTCATCCAGATTCCTTGACTTCATCAGGTTGTTTGTGGAAAGGCTATTTCACAAACATATGAGCTACAAATCAAATAGATGTGACACCTTTTTATATTTTCAGGCAACATGGTGTAGAAAAAACGAAATGGAGTTTGTGAACTTTATTACTCAGGGTGACAAGTTAATATGTGGGTGACGTGAAGTTCCCAGATGAGATTTGTTGCATCCTCAGAACTATGTAAAATGTCTAAAGAGAGAGGGAAGCTTCCACATAGCCAAACTCATTGGAACTCCTGCGAAAGTTAGATTGGAAACTTATAAGTCCACAGTCGTTCGCAGACGATAAAGTCTGCAAAGTGGAGAGCAGGGAGAGACTGTGCCTGCATGAAGAATTTTAATGACTTAAAATTTCTTTTCTTATTATTAATTTCAGCATAGGGAAGGCAACGAGATAAGGAAGTCATCAGTCTTTCAGATGTCTTTTCCCTCCTCTAAAGGCAATGGTTGATTTGGTACAAGCATCACAAAGCAGGAAGCCAAAAAATAGAATCAAATCAAACATGATTTTATGGTTGCTATTATTCCTAAGAATATCTGCACTCCCATAGGCATGTCTTAGATAGGAGAATGTTATGTTATTGGAATCCCTGGACTCTGCAATGAGGGGCTGTTGGTCATTTAGAAAAGATGTGCCCATTGGATATGACAGGCCTGCTCCAAGAGGCACTGCTGGGCTGACTTCCACACCTACTCATGATTCAAGACTCTGTGTTTCTTCTTAGCACAGAGGACAGGTGAATTATGTTACTTGCTGGATAAGAAGGAGGGGGTGTCACCTGAAACCATCTGATTCATTATTATCCCCTTCAGTATTGACATAATGTCAAGAGAGGATCACTGAATCAGCTAGGACTAAAGCATTCTTTTCAACCTGCTTGTCTGTCCCACTGTACTGTGCTAAGACTGTAATGGTAGAAACCAGATAAACTCAAACCAATTGTCTGATTAAATGGGCCAACTGTTTCATTCAAGGCCCAAATAAATGATGTTTCTGTCAGTTTCCACAGCTATACTTTGGAGGAAATTATCTCATAGTCGCACCTCATATTTTTGATAGTCATCTTAGAAGTATTGGAAAACTGTGGTAAAGCCTAAGATTGAGGCTCAGAATATTTTTTTCCTTTATACAGGAACTCCAAGTTTAGATTAAGAAGCTTAGTATTTTTACTTTCCTGTTTAACAAATATAAATAATTTATGGTGTGCCTATTTGGGGATGCTAAATTAATGCCCCTGACTGGACATTTATAGCTTTCATTTGGCCCGGAATTCCTACTTTTTTTCTAAGACAGTACTGAAAAGTTTGATCTAAAATAACACAATATTTCCCAGGGCAGATCCTCATTCTTTTTTAAAAAAATTTATCTAGTTTTGAAAGATCAGAACTTATACTGACTGTCTACCGTACCATTATTAAATTAGTAAGCAAAATGACTTTTAAAAGGTGTTCAATTGAATTCAAAAAATATTATTTGAATGCCTTTTGTATGTCAAACTCCATGACAGACATTGGGGAGAAAAAGGTAAATAATACACCATCTAGAAAAGTAAGCAAAGATATTAACAAGGAACTATAGTTTAATGTGATAAGTGCTATGATAGGAAATTTGGTCCTGTGATTACAGTGTCAGGAGATTTCTGATTCAGTTAATCTCAGCTGTCAAAGAAAATATTTTTGTAGTGAAGAAATGGCACCTTTGTTTGCTCTTGGAAATGACTATTTATCAAGTTGTCATTTACTAGGATAACTTTACCAGGTATGGCCTAACAGATGTTATTGAGAGAAAATAAAACTGTTTTTAGTCGAGCCACCCTTGACTTTTAAACTATGATACTCATAACATTTAGTACATGGTGTATACTTAGCCTCTTGCCCATGAGGTCTTGTGTTGAAGGACTAGATAACTGGTTTCCATAGGATTTAGTACTAAAGCAAGTACTTACTGTGATTAATATTATTTTTCTCTTCCCTGAGTCATTTTTTTTTTTCCAAAGTGAATATTTACTGGGCACAAACTTAATTGCTTCAGAGGTTTTCAGAAAAGACATTGTGGTCATGCCTTTGATTTGGCTGAATTTTATGATTTTTTTTTGTTCTCTGAGGCCTTTTCAGTTTTATTTTATTTTATTTTTTTTTACCACTTAGAAATAAGAATCCATTGCATGTTCCAATTCAGAAAGTCCCGAATTTCAGAAATCTGGAGTAATAGTCAAGAAAAGAAAGATTAGAGATGTCAATAATCTTCCTTATATATCTTACATCTATCTTATTTATACTGAATATATTTTGCTCCTAACCTGCCCTTGCAAGAGGCCACTGCCACTGGTAAAGAGCTGGAACAAATACTCTATACAGAAACTTCCTCTATTGTCACCTTCCTGCAACCCAAAGAAACCTCTTGGCTTTGCAGCTTGACATACCCTTGTCATCCTGCTAGGACCTGGCACCCTTGGCACTGCTCTGGAAACTCCATGGGACGTCATCTCTGGGACTTTCACGGGCTCCATTCTCAGTAGCTGTGGGCACGAGGGACCCTGCCCCTTGCCCAGAAACTTAATGACGTAAGCTTAAAACCATTGGAAGTGCTGTCTCCAAAAGAGATCAGACAACGTTCACCCAACAGAGGAGGGAGTGTGGTCACCCCAGAGGGTGGGGCAACAGGTAAGGTTGCCCTGGATACAGAGAAGGAACTCATTTTGGGATACTGGAAGTTTTCTGAGACTGGATACAATGTGTCTCTTTAGTTAACAATCCCAGGAGACTTTGCTGAGGGCTTGAAATGATAGGAATTGTGTAACTTTAGTAAGTAATATTGCTTAACCTGAGATTTTTATCCATATCTCTACTGCACAATGTTCTACGGCTGCCTGAGTTTCACAGAATGATTTATCCTGAGTAGTTGCCTTACTCTCCTAAGCAGAGCCCAGGTAGCCTAGTTATCGTAACTGTGAACTGATTGAGATCTCTATCTCCTTGTAAAAAATACATAAAGCAAAATTACATCACCTTAAGGACATTATGAGTTTGAAAGCATGCAGTCAGCTCTGCCAAATTTTCATTTTCCTTGGCAAATTGCAGTAATTACTATAAGTGCAGCCCAAACTAGTTTTCTGTCACAGGCAGGTTTTTGTGATTCCACCCTGCCCTGGACTCCTGTTTAGGAATTCTTTTTCAGTTCCTTAGGGGAAGTAAATTAAATTGCTGCAGTGAGGCCAGAGGGGGGCACCAAACAATCATGAGTGATAAGAGTGTTTGGCTGAGTGTTTGTGGGAGGCTCAGGCAGCAGGCCTGTGAAGCCTGAGTCTGCTGTGAGAATTTGGGGTGGAAAGCCTATTGGAAGTCCCCCTGTTTACTGAATTTTCATCAAACCAGGAGCTGACACCTAGCTTCAGTGGCCCCAAACATGTTCGCCTCAGGGAGAAAGCAGCAGTTGGTAGGATCTGTGACTGTCAACAACCTAGAAAGCCTATGTGCTCTTACCCTCCTTTCTTATTTCACTAGCCAGAGCTGCACTGTCGGAAGGATATAGAAGCCAACTCAGCAGTGTCCTTGGAAGGTGGAGGTGCGGGGGTGGCTCCCTTTTGATCTCTCTCTTGGAGAAATTATTTGTACTTTTCCAGCTTTAAGTTTTCTTCATAAGTTGCTGACATGTATCTTTGGTCTTCAGAAAAGTGTGAAACATCTAACACAATTTTAAACTCTTCTTCATCCTTGAATATTTCAGGAAAGTCTGCTGCCTTTACAGTTTTTCCTTAAACAGGATGTCTAAATTTAAGACAACTTTCCAAACTGTCCCGTCAAAATTGCTGCAATTTATCTAGCATAGAAAAGTAGCATTTCACGTTTGTTGGGCTTTCTCACTCCTTGCGATCTGTAGTTTCCTTACATGCCCTTATGTATAGCGGATTGATTTAGGGTAGGGGCTTAGGACCAGGGCAAAGAAATTAGAATAGTCTTGTTCCACTGAGGAAAGTACAACTTATCTTGCAAAATATGTGTAAATACCAAAAGGTAATAGTTATGGCCGTGTGAAATTAAGACTCATTTAAACCCTGAACTCTCATGTGTTACCCCAATTCTCCCTTTCGATTTTCTTTATGGGTTAAGGGTATTTCCAAGTGTCCTTTTGTTACTTCTTCTTGTAAGGTCGATTCTGTGTTTATTTTCTTTCCTTAGCCTATTTATTTTCCCATTATGGGGTACATGACAAGCAAACTGACATCCTCAGAGAAGTTCTGACTCTGAGAGAGAGAAGCTGTGAGGATGCTTATAAATGCTGACCCCTTGGTATGCTGATGTTTTAACTCAGTGTTTCGAGAATGTAGAATCTGGAGCCAAACTGCCTGGGTATGAATCTAGGCTTTGCCATTTACTAGCTGTGTTTCCTTGGCAAGTGACTCAACCTCTCTGTGCCTCAGCTTTCTCATCTATAAAATGGTGTCTCACTTGCAAAGGGTATTTTGGGAATCAAATGAGTCATAATATGTAAAGTAGTCAGAATAGAACCTGGCATATGGTGCTTCATAAGGACATCTTTAGTAAAGGTTTAAGGCAATGTAAACCTATTATGCCAATTCTATGAGATTTTTTGTATTTCCATCGAAAGTTAGCACCAGGTGGTTTTTACACTGGCACATACATGACATAGTTGTTTCCTATGTACCTGTGTTGCTGTCAGTAATTCAGAACTCTAATGCCATCTCTTTTGCTGATAGAAACCTTTGAGGGGGAAGAAATAGAACAATCAAAATCATGTATAAGGATCATCAGACAACTAACAACATAATTTATTTAACAAACATTAATATAGTATTTATTGTGTGCTACACTATGATTTGAACGCTATGCAAATATTAAGTTATTTAATCCGCATTGTAACATAAGACTACTTCTTGAATTTAAATTAAGTCATATGGGGAGACCCTCTAGCCCAGTGTCTGACATGATAATCCTTCAGTGAATATTTGTTGAACAAATGAGTACATGTGAGTGACTCAATCGATCAATCTATCTTATTTGGCTATCAAAAAGCAAACAGTACACCAGGATATTATATTAAGCAGCCTCATGTGCACTCAAAAACTGGAAATAGTTGAGATGCTTTGTCCACAGCTGTAATGAATTTGTCTGAAGGAGCTAAAGTAGCCTAATATTCCTATCCCTTTTTTAATAGTCAATCATTTATTATTTTATATTAAGCTTAAATGTTTAGATGTCATAGAATTGGTTAAGTCTTTGGTGACCTGTAGACTGTTTTTATGTGCAATCTATACTGAAAAGAATGAATATAATAACAGCGTAAGACCTTAAGGGTCTCTGTGTTTCTCTCTCTTTTCTCTCTCTCTCTCTAGTATCTAGGTACCAATCTAAATATTTATTTCTTCTTAACTGTGTCAAGTGCCTGGAGAAGTGGAATTCATTTATATTTATGAAACTATTGAGGTGTGGAGAATGAAGGACACTTGGAAACATATAAGTAAATTTACATGGGGAGCCCAGGTCCCTTTGGTGGTATGATGAAGGGGAGAGAATTCTGCAATCTCTTATCTCTGAGATTATAAGTTATTGATACTGTTGGGGCAGACATGAGCGATTGTGGGCATGTCCTGGATTCAGGGAAGTCAAAAGTCTTCTAAAGCTACAATTTTCTTAGAAATAACCAAGTCAAGGAGTGAGCCTGTCCTTGTGCCTGGCCTAGTGGTCAAAGTGTAAGGTAGGTTGATGTTTATGAATTGACAATCAATAAAATATGTCCCAACTCAGCCAGTTACTGGCAGGCTTGTACCTGGGGAAGAGGCTATTTGAGTGACCTGAAAAATCCCAGCCCAATTCTGACTGGAGTACCCTTGTTTGTGTAGCCCTGGGTGTGAACTGAAGCCTCCAGTTTTGGCCATAGCAGTGGTTGGCAGCCCCTTAGACAGGAGCAACTGGTTTCCAATAGGAGTTGTGTCATCATCCCCCCTTAAGGGACACATCTGTCTTCAGAGATGAGGTACAAATTCTTTGTCTTAGATATCAGTAAGTGTTTTTAGAGGATTCTTGGGCATGCTGGGATAGTGATAAGCAACAGTTATCTTAGAGGAGATATTGGATTTCTCATTTATTCGGTCATAAACCTGTCCATTTGGGCACTTAATAAATATTTAGGTGACTCAGCAAATGTTTATATAAAAATTACCGAATGAAAAGTAGGAGCTGGAGCATTTTTTAAAAACACCGTTGGGGGCAGAGGGTGATCCTCATTTTTCACATCCCAATCAGTGAAGTAAGACTCTCAAGTTTCAGTTTACTCACAGAGCCACTCCCACATACCACACATCCTGTAAATCCTCCTCTACCCTCTTCTGCCCTGTCTTCCTTCTCCCTTGATGATGCTCGACCCTTCCAACCTTCCAACCACAGAGTTTAGCATGTTGGCCTCTGTCCCTCACACCTGAGGGGACTGGCTCAATTCTGATTGATTTTATCTGCCTGTCTGAACTGGTCTTATCAGCACCCCTAGTACTTCTCATGTCCTTTCTCTTATTTGGATTTCCTCACCTTTTCCTTTTCATCTCCACAGATAATGCTCTTCCTTTAAGGTTAAACTGAAACTTCTTTGGGCACTTTCTCCAAACTCTGCTTTCTCTAAACTTCTGCAACTTTTTTGCTTTACTAGATCGAGAACTTCTTAAGAGTAAGGGCCATGTCTTTGTTATCTTCTCTTTACTCCACCACACTCTGGTGCTGTTTAACCACCAACCAAATACTCAGAAATCTTCATTTGCTTAATCTTCCTTGTATTCCCTTAACAAATTCAACCTCTGCCCTCTCAAATTACAGATTACTTCAGCTAAATTAGCTTTCTCTTAATGGAGCCAAGACCTCCCCTCTTCACCTGCCTCACTTCATTTTGTTTTATATTATTTATAAATACTCTCCTGGACCCTAATCCTGGCAGAAAGCTTGAAACAGTTGGAAATTCTGAAACAGTTGGAAATTTTCCCTCTGGTGGACAAAGGTGTTGAGATTAGCTCCTAAAACAAAACATCAAGGCTATTATCAACATCAAACCCATTATCCTAATTTATGTTTTTTTTTAGTCAGTCATGGAAGAAGTGAAAGACTTTAATCTAAAACTGATCTGATTAAACAGATATATATCTTAAAAAACCACAATATCCAAGTTTATGATCATATTACTAGAGAAATAACTTCCACAGTGTTTTAAACTTCCCAAGACCTTAATGCCTAGTGTGTTGTGAAGCACACATAGACATCCTCAATAAATATGATGGATAATTAAAGTATTTTGATAGAGTATTTCTTCAAATGTACTATTTCCATTTCTTTGGTATCCTGATTTATAATCGCACCCCTCAATCTGGATTATTTTGACACATTGCCAAGCATAATGTAATTGGGTAGAAAATTCTGAAAAGTGCTTATGACCTAATCTAAAACTCCTTTGAGGTTGGTAGAGGTTCCTTTGTCTTCACACAGCTTGGAAGACAATAAGGTGTTTTTGCATAGTGATTATATTTAGTTGTTTTCTTAGATTCACAAAAGTCCATTATTATAATTGTATCTTAACGCAGACTGACAAATCAGTACATCAGCATTATTATCCTTTCTTTTTCCTGTTTGAATTTTCCATTCTTCTTCTTAACAGACTTCTTAAAACTATTAACACACCTTTACCTTAAATTAGTATTCCTGAGATTACATATGGTAAAAATTATGTTCTCTTTGAATAAGTGATTGATGATTATTTTCATGGTTGCCTTATGGGCTTTGGTATTATTTAAAGATTATATAACTCAAGTTCTGACAAGCTTTTAAAAAATTTCTTCTAAACAATATCTACAAAATTGTCCTATTCCTTCCATTCTTACTAGGGCTACAGCTGAGATATTGTATGGGGATAGGACCATAATTTTTTGTTATACTTGCATCCAGATCTAGTTGGCAATTTACTGAATTAATAGAACACAAGCTACACAGCCTTGCAAAGAAATATAGTACGTGCTCTTTCATTTCATTTTTCTTTGGCATTGCATAGTTTTAAAAAATCTTGCAAGCTAAATATATTAAAGTAGAAATTGAAAGAGAGTAACTGGAGATATAGACAAAGAATTTGCAGATAAATATTTCTCTAAGTGTTCACTGCAGTATTATTTATATAAAAATATTTTATATTATTTATATAAAGTTTCTAACAATAAAGATATTTTTAGAAAAACTGTGACCTTTACATTATTGGACTATTAGGTAGACTTTTAAGATATTTTTGAAGAAGTTTTAAGAGCACAGGAAAATTTCTTAGTTTAAAAAACACAAAATAAAAACAACAACAATGGGAAGCCAGCTATATATGCCATTGGATTGTGGTTCATGGAAAAACAAATGAGTGGGCATAAGGCAATATGTCAAAGTGCTAATGCTTCCTAGCATGTATTGATTGAGTTTTTATGATGTATTAAGCTCTTGCTATACTCCAGGGTCTAGACTGTGCTTTTTGAGGTCTTTGTCATATTTAATCCTCATCGGAGCACAATGACATTGTTCTGGGCAACCCAGAAAATCCCAATCTCAAGGACTGATTCTCTGAGTGAATAGTTTAAGGAGATCATTTTGAAGCTGAAAATCATAGGTAAGCAATTTGAAGGCATGTAAATTGTGTATTGGCTGGAGTTAAGTATATAAATGTAATGGATTTAATCAATCTTAAGAATGTATTTCATTTGAGATGATGCAATAACTGCTGTTGTTGAGACTGGTTAAGTCTTCAAGTGGGAACTGACCAACTTGGTTTAGGCATTACTATACCTAACACAGTGATTGGCTCCCTCTGTACCATTGGGTAGAGCATCTGTCCCTTAACACCTGAAGTCTCTCTTAAAATAAACTGCTTTGCCTGACTAAATGGAGCAGTCATTGTCAGAGCCTTGAGTTCCAATCATTTTTGCCCTAAGAAACCCTAAAGAGAGGCCATTCTCTCCCAAAGCAGAAATGAAGGTACAATGTATTTGGAGCCCAAGGCCTCTAGGATCTGCCTTTGCCATTCTTCTCCACTTTTTGGGCCCCCTTCCAGTCAGGTGCACTGACATCTGGAGGGTTGGAGTGTGGCATTGCTTGTTGTACTAACAGCCTTCACTTATGATTTAAAGATTATAGTTTGAGACAGTAAGCACCAGTGACAAAGTGTTTGAGCTAGAATGTCCATTTTCTCCCAGGAATCATGTTATGGTGCCATAGAATACAAATGCAGGATACCTGGTTTTATTATAAAGGATAATAAGGCTTTGAGTCTTCATTTTAAGAATGATAACTAAAATTGGTTGATATCCTCATTTTGCATACGAGTAAAATAAAACATAGAGATTGTAATTTCCCTAAAGTTATACATCTACTAGGTGACAGGTAGAATCAGGATTTCTAACCCAGCTGTGTCTGGCTTCAGAGTCTTTGGTTATTTCATAAGGAGATCAGAAATAATTTCTTTTCCTTTAAAATTTTTTTTCCGTTATTTTCCTAAGTTTATATGATGACGTTACTTTTTATAAATTAGCAATACATGCAGAAAAAGAAATGAAACCTGTTGATGTAATTGGAAGAAGTGAGAAAGAAGATGTTTTTCCTATTAATAAGGATAAACATGTTTCTGCTTCTCTTTTCCATCCTGGACTATTTACTGGGTTTGCACATGCACCTGCCACGTGATGTTGAAATGACCGAAAGAGAAACTGAAACAATGTGTTCTACAAGCCTGAAAATATCTACCTTGATTTATAGTTTAATTACTGCCTGTGTGATCAGACTGTGATAAATGAGCATATATTATTAAGTAAACTAATTCAAATATTGATTCTTATTTAAAACATAGAAAAATAAATCAAATTTTTGTATGTGTACTATTTGATTTCTTCAAACTCCAACGGGATTTTATTTATTTCTAGATACTTGAGTATACACAAATCTGCAGGGATATAATCCTTCTCTTTGGACTAGGTGTTCTAGCCTCTTTGGAAAGTAAACAAAAGTTTTTGAGTAAATTTTTATTCATGAAGGTGCTGCCTTTTGATTTATGAGAAGAGCTTCTGGGCAGATGAGAAATTTATGTCACTCCTGTTCTGAATGTCTTCCCATTGAATACACTTTAATGACCTTTTATAGTCGTAATTGACATTGACCTTAACAAAAAGGATTTAGGACAAAGAACTGCTGTGTTTATGCTGCAAATCAGCCTCAAGCTTTACCACAAGCTGTACTTTTTATGCTATTGCATTTTGTTTAAGTACATTTGTATTTATGTAAATTGAATGATCGTTTAATATTTGAAAGACTTTATCTTGGGCAGGGGAGGGAAGAATTGGGATCACACTGTTTTGGCAGGAGAGTTCTTTGATAGGGAAAATTATGTGCCTTGATAATTTAAGGGCCTAAAGCTATTGAATCAGGAACCACTGAAATTTTTCTACGTCTGTTGAAACCCAGCCTGTTTGAGCCAAGTTTGTAAATGAAACAACCCAAAAGTGTTTTAAAAACACACGTTTAGAAAATTCATTTCAGTTACTTTTCCTACACAACTTGAAGTACTTGATAAAAAAAATTCTAGATATTGAATGATTGATGATTATAACATTGCTGACTGATGACTTGGCAGTGAAAAAATTCGTGGTAGGAGAAATGTAGGGATATTCAGTGACACAACTAACTTGAGTTGGCTCCAAGGCAAGACTTAAATGGATCTCAAGGGCCTGGTTTTGTTTGGGGCCTATAGCATCAGGGCGTTCACTTAAAAGAGTGTCTAAGTGTACATTTCCAGGAGTTTGAGTGTTCACAGATGGTGTGAATCCTGGCGTAACTCACTGCCAAATTTCCAAAATTGTAAGAATTCTTCTTAAAGTGTTAGATCTTCTGGAGAAATGGCAAAGCACTCAGATTAGAGACTGTCTCACCAATACTCATTAGTTTTAGAGCAGTAACTAAAATTAGCCTTGCACCAATAGCTATGCTTTTACATTTAGGGTAAGAAAAATCCATATTTATCAGCATGGTTTAAATTCCTTTGTGTGTATCTTCACTTTGCACCGAACAGATGCAGTCCTGGATATTTGGGATGACAGACTTGAACTGCTGGGAGGAGGCTCCCCTCTAACCCATGGAAGAATACTTCCATGGCCTCGGTATCCCAGGAATAAGAATGAAGTAGTTACAGAGAAACACCCTAAGTGTTTACTTACAGGGATTATTTATTGCTGGTAAGTAGAATATTTCATAGAGATCTTGACTGATCAAGGAGAGGAACTTTTACTGTGTGAATGCAACCTGAGCATTCTACCAAAGCAACAGAAAAATAAAAGTCCTTCTACTGAAACAGCTTATGGCAGGAAAGGGATGTAACACCGTGAAAAGAAAAACAGAGGCTCACCATGGGGATTATGCAGAGCTTAAAGAATTTTTCTCAGGCAATAAACACTTGCAGCCAGAACTTTGCAGGGCACATTGAAAGAAAACAACTGCCACAGAAATGTAGTTGTGTAAGAAGACCTTGTTGAAATTATGGATTTAAGCGTTTATAACAAAGACCAAAAATTATTTGTGAGTTGTATTGAAAATGCTGACATAAAGAAGTGTGCCAGTTTGAATATATTGTGTCCCCCCAAAGCCATTATCTTTGATGTAATCTTGTGTGGGCAGACATTATCAGTGTTGATTAGACTGTAATTCTTTGAGTGTCTCTGTGGAGCTCCGCCCACCCAGCTGTGGGTGATGACTCTGATTGGATAATTTCCATGGAGGTGTTGGTCCACCCATGGGGTGGGCCTTGATCATTGGAGCCATATAAATGAGCTGATGGGCAGAGGGAACTCAGTGCAGCTGTGAGTGTTGTTTGGCAGAGGAGCTACAGCCAAGAGGGACAGTTTGAAGAAAGCACAGGAGCTGCAGATGAGAGACAGTTTGAAGATGGCCGTTGAAAGCAGACTCTTGCTCCAGAGAAGCTAAGAGAGGACAAATACCCCAAGTGCAACTAAGAGTGACATTTTTGAGGAACTGCAGCCTAGAGAGGAACATCCTGGGAGAAAGCCATTTTGAAACCAGAGCTTTGGAGCAGATGCCAGCCACATGCCTTCCCAGCTAACAGAGGTTTTCCGGGCATCATTGGCCATCCTCCGGTGAAGGTACCCGATTGCTGATGTGTTACCTTGGACACTATGGCCTTAAGACTGTAACTGTGTAACCAAATAAACCCCCTTTTATAAGAGCCAATCCATCTCTGGTGTTTTGCATTCCAGCAACATTAGCAAACTAGAACAAGAAGTGATCATTCCATTAGGTATTTGTGGAAGATATAAACAGTGTTGGATGCAGCCAAGGTCTGCAGATGAAATAGAATTAGACAATAGAAGGGGAAGATAATCCAAACTTGAATAGTACTGAGTCATTTCCTTTGGCTTTCCTGAATCCCTAGTAAGGAGGTTTGGGATGCTGCATGTACTGGGACCAAACTATAATGTTCTATAGGTGAGTGATGTTCTGGTTTGCTAAAGCTGCTGGAAATGCAATATACCAGAAATGGACTGGTTTTTAACAATGGGGATTTATTAGGTTGCAAATTTACAGTTCTAAGGCCATGAAAATGTCTAAATTAAGGCATCAAGAGGAAAGGCCAATGGCATCCAGGGTTCCTCTATTAGATGGGAAGGTGCATGATGACATCTGCTAGTCCTTCTTCTCCTGGGTTCTGGTTTCAAAATGGCATTCTCTAAAATGTCTCTGGGCTTTGGTCTCTCTTTGCTTCTTCTCTGTTTCTGTCTCTGTGAGCTCTCTTAAGGACTCCAGTAAACTAATTAAGACCTACTTTGAATGGGTGGGGTCACATGTCCATGGAAACAACCTAATCAAAGGATCCCACCCACAATAAGTCTGTCCCCACAAGAAAGGATTAAAAGAACATGGCTTTTGTTGGGTACATAACACATTCGAACCAGCACAAGTGAGAAAGAGAGTGAGTGCATTTGAAGGCAAGTGAGGCTATGCTTCTGTATCAGTGAAAAAGCATGTTATTCAAATTCTCCCTCATTCTAACAAGGGCTGTTTTGCTTTGCCAGCCTACTATGACAAATACTACACCTGGTCGGCTTAAACAACAAGCATTTAATCTCTCAATGTTTCAAAAGCTAGAACTCCACAGTCAAGGCATTAGGAAGGCTATGTTCCCAGGAATCTGTAGCATTATTGTGCTGGCTTACTGCAATGCTGGGGTTCCTTTGCTTGCATCTCTGCCTCCATCACGTGTCCATCTCTCTGACTCTCCTGTGTCTGCTCTTCTGATTTCTACTGACTACTGGCTCCTTTGTGCCTTCTCTGACTGGCTTTCAGGTTTTTCTTTTTATAAGGCCTACCCTGATTCATTTGGGCATGCCATAACAAATAATATCACCTTCAAAAGTTTTGTTTACAAATGGATTCAAACCCATAGGAACACAGATTAAGATTAAGAACATGCTTTTTGTTGGCCTACATAATTCAGTCTACCACAAGGGTGGACCTTGAGGGGAGATAAGTGTTTTGCTGAGGTAGGTGGTGAGTGAGGATACAAACTGGGAAGCTGAGAAAGAACCAAATCACTCAATTTAAAGAATGCACTGAGAGGAAGGTCTTGGGGTAGATAAGAAGCAAGAAATGGGGAGAAGAGTTTGAGACAGCTGAACTGTGAGAGAAATTTGGGGATAAAAGAAGAGCATTTCTGAAGGGCAGGATATATTGGAACCATATCCCCCTTTTCATTTCCACATGGACACTGAAGTAAAATAAACATTATTTATACATTTGGAGGTGTGTGAGTATGTGTTTGTGTGTTGAGAGATGGCACATCAAGTCTGACTCAAGGTACCTGCTGGAGGTGAGCAGGGAGGTCTAGTGAGGTCCCACTCATCTTGATTACAAATGAATTTGTTGAATTTTAAACTGTACGCCATTATTATTCTAAAAATACATAGTGTATATACATCACCAGGTGTATATTATTCTAAAATACATAGTGTGTTCAATCATTATACATCTTTGTTCATTTTTATAAAATACTTATTTATACCCCCCCAGATGTTATCAAACATAATTAACTAAATTGAAGGGATTTCTCTGACAACTGCAGACAGGATTCTGTGCTTGAGGGCGAATAGACCTCCTTAAAGAATGAAATCAGAAAACCTTTCATTTCCGTTGACAGGTGGCTGACATAATATCTGCCTACAAGTTATCGTTATTTGCATATTAATAAGATAGTTTGTAAGCTTCTTATCAATCTTGGTTAAGATCTAATTCTTTATCCAACTAATGAGGGATTGTTAGAACATAAAAACATTCCAAGAGTGTGCCTTGCCCATTTTAGTAAGTCGAATAGTTATTCAATTGGTGATAAAAAGGAGATCTAAATTCAAGAGCATTTTATGTCTTACTCAGTTGAAGGTGTAACACAAATTAAGTTAAGATTCTATATAATTTATTGGATTTTTAAAAGCTTTGTGCAGTTTTCCCAAAAATGCCTTGAGGCATTAACAATAAAATTGTTAATTTAAGCATCTGCATCTACTTACAGCCATAGATATATTCACAAGAAAGTTAGGAGCATATAAATCAAGCAATACACACAGTTACCCTGGGGAATCTTGAAGGTATATTAAAATATATATTTATTTTAATGAGGAGGGATAAAATCTTATGTGTTCTCTTTTTACATTTTCTGTACTTGTCTGGATAAAACAGCCAAGAAAACAGATTAATATTTAATAAGTATGATATAGAAGCCAAAGTTCAGGGGCTCATCTTGGAATGTATATGGTGAACACTTTCCTTCTTGTATCTTCCCTGCCCAAGCCCCTCCAACCTCAGACTGTGTAGGGGATGTCTCTACAGGCTTGCATTTCAGGCACACACTGGGACCTCCCCTTCATATGGCTATGCTGGTCACACACACCTCACCCAGGTGCCTGCTTCCAGGGAGCTGGATGCACCCTTCGTGCTATAAAATGTTTTTTTCAGTAGGTCACGAGAGAGTCCTTCACATTTATTAACAACAACAAAAAAGAGAGTCTAAAGTGTAAAAAGAGAGGAGTAGAAACTTATACAGTACAACTCAGATGTGGAGGATAAAAGGAGCTTTAAAGATTTTCTGTAACTCATTTTATCTTGTACTGTCACCCCCTTTGTGCTAATAGGGTAAAAACTTAAACTTGATAATTAAGGATAATTAAATCTCTCTTGGTTAAACAGCCTCTTTTTAGATAAAAGGTCAACCTGTTCCAAGTTCAACTCCCTATCAGGGATGATTCTTTTCTCTCAAGTGGCAACAGCTCCCTATTGTCCTTCCCAGGAAGGTAAGGGAGGGGACTCACAGTGGTTAGGGTGGGAATTAGTGGGGTCAGGGAGGGAGAAAGCTCTGGTCCACAAAGCCAGTTCTGGGGCCTTGTTCTGCCTGCACTGACTGTTGCTGACATGTCTGCTGCTGGTACAACTCGTGGTCTGTTGTCTCAGCATCAGCAGTGCTGTGGGAAGAGCTCCAAATAGTTGGGCTGCTCCTGATGATTTCTTAATTCTCCACCTCTGCTTTTGCTTTGGCTGTGGCTCCCATTTGATCCCCAGCTTGACAGCCTGCTGTGCAGCTTTCATCTTCAGGATCACTTCTCTCACTCTGCTACACCACCAGGCAGACTCATCATCCTTAGCAACATTAGTAAATTTTTGCAGTTCCCTCTGGGATGGAGGAAACTTTTGAATTCTTTATGTGTCACACAGACATGCAAGGCATTGTCAGGCCTTCCCTCTCTCTGTCTACATGTGCCATCGGCCACTTTATTTCATCACAGTCAACCCAAATTGACATAGGCTGATTGTGAGGTTGCCTCCCAGAGTTCCAAATGGTATTTGGCTTCCCCTGTAAGCAATCTGGGGAATTTCTATCTCCCCTGTTGACGCTGATGGCAGATTCAGATCTGTAGGTCTTTGTAATCCTCCTTTACACTTCTCTGAACAAAGAGGACTTTCATTTCCCCCTTTTGACCAAGAGGAACTTCCTGAAAGTTACCCCTGATCGCCAGAGAGGAGAGACAGCTGAGGAGTTTGGGCAAAGGCGTCTATTCTGAGAGTGGAAAGGAGCCCTCTTGGGCAGCGCACAAAGTGGCGTCTGCACCGGCCGTGGCAGGGAGAATGCTTTATACAGGCAGGTTCACATGTGTGGGAACCTGTGGAGGGAGGAGAAGGAAGGTTTGCAGCAAAAAGTTTTTTAGTTGACGTCAGTCCTGGATACCGGGTGGAGGGTGGGGGGGGTGTATGTTAATCTCTTATTGCCGCCAGCTGGTTTCCGTCAAGGCCTCAGAGGCTGCTGTTATCTTTCTGCTGCGGGCTGGTTTTCTTTAAGGCCGCAGAGGCTGCTGTTATTTCTCTGCGTTTCTTGAGGAGGCCGGACTATCACTTCCCGTTCCACTCTGCAGCCTCCCAACACTATAGTTAGATTTTTCAATCTCAGTGATCTGAGTTTGCCAACCTTGGCATTTGGAATGTAAAGGGAAGGTTTAGTAGTTTAGAAAATAATTTTCAAAATCAACAAACCCTAGCTTTCAAGGCTAATTTTTGCTATGATCTCAAAACTCTAGTTGTTACTCAAGGTTGAACAGTGGTGTCTAGGTGAAATACCACTGATTCAGTGAATGAGAAGGAACAGGAAAAACATGGATGGGGAATGAAAAGAACTTAGATTTATCATTTAAAACGTATTATCTTTGTTAATTAAAGTATAACAAGTTATAAATCTTTTTGGTATAAATGGCAAAAGTGATATTATAAACCTCTGCCATTAATTAACTTCTTATGTTCCAGACATTTATAAGCACTCACTTCTGTAATTCTTAGAAGAGTCATATGACATGGGCATTATTATCCCTATTTTATGTAGTGGTTTGGAGCTATGTACTCCAGAAAATTATGTTCTTATAAATAGGACCCTTTGATGAAGTTACTTCAGATAAAGTGTGGCCCAGGATGGGTCTTAGTTCTATTACTGAAGGTCTTATAGGGAAGGTCACTGTTCTAGTTTGCTAATGCTGCAGAATGCAAAACACCAGAGATGGATTGGCTTTTATAAAAAGGGGGTTTATTTGGCTACACAGTTACAGTCTTAAGGCCATAAAGTGTCCAAGGTAACACATCAGTAATCGGGTACCTTCACTGGAGGATGGCCAATGGCATCTGGAAAATCTCTGTTAGTTGGGAAGGCATGTGGCTGGCATCTGCTCCAAAGTTCTGGTTTCAAAATGGCTTTCTCCTAGGACATTCCTCTCTAGCAAGGTTGCTCCTCTTCAAAATGTCACTCACAGCTGCACTGAGTTTCTTCTCTTTGAGTCAGCACGTTTATATGGCTCCACTGATCAAGGCCCACCCTGAATGGGTGGGACCACGCCTCCATGGAAATATCCCATCAGTTATCATCTACAGTTGGGTGGGGCACATCTCCATGCAAACAACCTAATCCAAACGTTCCAACTTAATCCCCACTATTATGTCTGCCCCACAAGATTGCATCAAAGAATATGGCTTTTTCTAGGGGACATAATACATTCAAACCAGCACAGTCACCGAGAGGAAAAAAGTGATAGAGGGAATAGCCAGAATCTAAAAGTCATGGAACTCGGAAAAGAAAGTTGAGGCCACCATGTGCCCAAGACCAACTATTGCAGGCAGCCAGAAACAGAATGTCACTGTCTTCTGGAAGAAAGCATCCTCTTGATGAATGCTTTGAATTTGGATTTGTCCTAACCTTAAAACCACGAGCCAATAAATTCCCACTGTTTAACTCAACCCACTGCATGGTATTTGCTTTAGCAATGAGGAAACTAGAACCAGGTGATTGAAGTTTAGAAAAGTTAATTAACATGCTCTGGGTCATCAAGCTGGTAATTCCTTAAATTAGAATTAGAAATCTGGTTCATCTCCAGTCCATACTCTTACATTGCATTCTATAGAGCCTCAGTTTATATGGTATCATTTGGACCCATTGACTGACTATTCAGAAATTGTCCAAATGTCATTTTAGGGGCACATGTTTGAAACTTCTGACCTGATTGCAAGCTTCTTGAGGTGAGGGTTTCTTTCTCTCTTTCAGTGCTGCAGGGTGACCCTGAGCTGCTGGAAGTTGCTTGTCTCAAGTAGCTTGGTAAGAATATCAGCTCCATGAAGGCAGGAAAATTCTCCTTCAGTTATCTCACCTCTGCAGCATCTCAAGTTCTCTAACTGCAGGCTTACACAGAACTGTTCCTAAAGAAAGAAAAGTTTGTGCTCAGAATAGCAACACAGCAGACTTTGAATTAAGGGTATATTTAATTTATTATTTTTAAAATGGAAAATATTAAGCAACTATCCACTATCTTTGAGGCACTGTGCTTGCTAGTCACAGGGATTTGAGTAGTAAAAAACAACAAAAAAGAAAAACAAAACAAAACAAAACAAAAATGCCTTGCCTTCAGAGAGCTTCAATTCTAGTGGGAGAAGGAAGGCTATAAACCAAGTAAGTAAAATATATAGGATGTTAGATGGGGGAAAGGGCTAAGCATAAAAACCAAAGCAGGGAAGTGGGATAGGAAATATAAGGAGGACTTAGAATTATTTTTGTCACATTCAAGAAGTAACAGCAAATTTGTAAATAGATGGGAATGGCACACCTGCGGGGAAACATTTATGATGAAGCAGAGAGGAAGTCATTGCTAGAGCCAGGTCCATGAGTAAGAGAATGCAGAGGGATACGCAAGCACAAGTGGAGGGGTTGGGCTTAGCCAGGAGTGGAGAAATGGTTCATCCATGGTGAAGGAGTCAAAATAAAATATAATGCTGGATGCAGGAAGATGGAAAGATGGGCTTGTGGAAGTTCTATTCTGATTGCTTCACTTTTCTCAGTGAAATAAGGAGGAAGGACATTAGGAGAGAGAGAAGGTGAGAGAGGGAGGGAGAGGGAGAGAGAGGAATGGGACAGAAAGAGAGAAAGTTTGATGAATGGGGAAGGATTGACATAGTCATCTAGAAGAGTGGGGAGAGTGAATGGACATGATACATGGTACAATTTTTGACAGCACTAAAGGCCCAATTCGAGTTGATGAACATGAATTTAAAGTTAGCGTGCTTGTGTATTTTTCTCTAACCATGTTCAGACACAGAGTAGATGAAGAGAGAAATATAACCTGGGTTGTGGGAAAATCTAGAAATTTGGAGCTAGAGTTTCCTTGGCAATTACTGAGTATAATTCCTCATCTTAGAATAACCATTAGGTCACAGAGTATTTAAATAATTTATCTTACAGTCCCTAACTAGTTAGGGCTTGAATGCTTGAACGTTGATCTCTTAAGGATATTTTTTACTATATATTCCTTTAATTCATTGCATGGGAGTAGCATTTGGAGATCCTTAGAAGCTACTTGAATAAATGTTCCAATAATGCATATACATATAAATTGTATTACTTTTTAAAATCATGCCAAGGTCAAGCACACTTAATTTTTTTAAAAGGAAGAATGAAATAATTGGGCAAGGCAAGGATAAGATGGAGTCCAATAGAACTTCTAAGGAGGTGCCCATTTTATATCTGTTTTCCTCTTATTTCTCCTGCCAAGAAAAAGTCAGTTATATATGGGAAATTTAAAGAGAAGAGGGAGATAGATAATCAATTCTCTGTAATCTTTGGTCATATATGGCTCAATCCCAGTGTTCCAGTGCTTTTTGTAGGCTGTAACGTTAAATCCTTTGAAGCCTGCAAGTGCAAATCCTTGCCCAGTGCCTGTGTTAGAAGGTAATTGGTAGGGAGAGGAGAAGCAGCAGAGGGCGTAGAAGGAGAGTCTGTCATAAAAATTTCTGTCAATAACTTCATAGTGCCAGCAATCAGGAATTCAGGGCAGTTGTTGTCTGGAATTATAGATTTTTTTTTTTCACTCGCTCTGTTCGTCTCCTCAGTTGAGAAGTGAAACTAGTTCAATGAGTTCTGCTTGCTGCTTGCATTTAACTTTTCTTAGTGAGAATGGAAGAGATACCAACAGGTAATTCTATTTTTACTGTATTCTTATGTGGCAATTGCATTTTAGGGAATTCAAAATACTTTAAAATTATAATCATTACTGAATAAATGGTTAAGAAAATGTTAATATCAGCACTACTTTTCAGACTGCAAAACACAAAATAGGGAATGCTTTATCAGAAGTTCCAAAGCTCAGGAGAGAAAGTAGAACTTAATTACATACTCTTAGAATGAATGGGATACATGCTCCTGTATTTTAATTTTATTCTTTAAATTGCACAAATAATACCTTAAAAAGTGATTGGTCTGAGCTAAAACAAAACAAAAATCCTTTTACATCTGAAAAAATAAAGTGATTGGTTAGGAAAAGTTTCGAACTGTACAGAAAAATATAGAAAATAGAGTCTTTGTCACTCTTCCTTTATTTTCAGTCTCCCTTTTCATCATGAGTAATACATTAACCTTCCAGAAAATGAACAATTATTTATATGCAAATATAATTTGTGAATTTAAAAATTTTGATTTTGTTTTTCCAAAGTGGTTAATACTGCATGTATTGTGGTCTGGCTTGATTTTTTTTACTTAACATGATGTCCTGGAGTTCTTACTATGCTAGCATGAGGCAAGATTTCTCAACCTTGGCACTATTGACATTTGAGGCTGAATAACTCTTTATTGCAAGGAGCTGTCCTGTGCATTGTAGGATGTTTAGAACATCCTGCGCTCCTACCTTCCAGATGTCAATAACTCTCCCCCACCCACCTCCCATCAGCAGTGAAAACCAAAATGCCTCCAGACATTGACAGTAGACAATCCTCTGGTAGAAAGAGATTTCTCTAATTCTTTTTAACTGCCTCACAGTATACAGAGTATGGATGCACTGTAGTTTACTTACCCATCTTACTATAATGGACATTTAGATTATTTCCATTTTATTACCATTATGAGCAACACTGCATTGACATCCTTACAAATGTCTCTTTGTTAATGTGCTTGCATCACTTTAGGTTAAGATACCTGGATATTTAATTGGTGAGTCAAGGAAGATGCTCATCCTGTATTTTGGTAGATACTATCAAATGATCATTCAAAAGCTCTGTACAATTTACATTTCCACAAAGGCATTCCCATTTCTCCCTAACCTTGCCGACACTCAATAGTATCAAGCCTTCTAATTTTTCCTGTCAGTGTGACTGAAAATTTCTGTCTTATATTTCCCTAACTACTAGATGTTGAGCATCTTTGGACTTGTATTTCTGTTTCTGTGCTCTGTTCATTTGTTTTGCCCCCTACCATTTTTATGGGTTGTTTAATTTGTAAGAGTTCTTCCTAGGCATTTTGACTCCTTATCTTGCTATTGCTACATGTGTTGTGAATATTTTCTTCCACTTTCTTGCTTGTCCTTTAACTTTGTCAACACAGTCTTTTATGATCAGAAATTTGAATTTTTACATCGTTAAGAGTTTGAATCTTATTTAGGAAAGCCTTCCAAACCGCTGTTTTATCATACTATATATTTTAATACCTCTTTATGTATTTGTATCATGCTTCATTTTTTACTATTTGGATCTTTGATCCATTTGTAATTCATTTTATGTAAATGTTTTTATACAGGAGTATTTTGCTATTCTTGATTCGACTATCTGTATAAAAAAGTTTGAAGCTGTATAACCAATCTGCACATGAGTTTCTCTCTTAAATACAAATGTGATGATAGAAAAGAAATAAAATCTGCATTTCTACCTGCATTAAAAGTTATTTATGGAGTCTCTTGTCTCTCTTTTATAGAGAGAAATACTGGCACTTAGGGCAGATGAATTTCTGATGTCTCTCTTGTTTTCCTCTTTCCTCTCCACAGCCTAGCTACAAGGAGAACGAATAGAATTGTCCTTGAGTGGGCAGCAGAGGGGCAGGATTCTGACTATTTGTAGCTAGTGGCTTTTCAGCAGCTGGATTGCCAGCCACTGCTGCTTCCTGAAAATGCCACGAGGCTGCTGCTGTGTACCTTGCCACCTTGCCTGGCACAGAGGGAACCTGTCACAGAGACCTTCCCAAAGCATAAAATAACAGCTTCTCTCCTCCTGAAGCTCCTAGCCACCTGGCTCTGGTTTATCTTTCTCTGTAGCACTTAATACCCTTAGCAATACTATATAGTTTCACTTATGTGCATTGACTACTACCAGATCCGTCCCCCACCCCCCCCCAAATTGTAAACTTCAAGAGGGAGTTTTCTGTTTGTTTGACTCCTGTGTTGTCTTCCATTTCTAGGACACTACTTAGTGCTTAATAAACATTTGTGCTGAATGAGTAGTAGGTTGGGCTTATTCCTCTAAGGTGGGGAGAAGATAAGGAGAGATGTGCCATTGTTTGATTCCTTGTTCTGTGTTCTTAGGGACCCTCAAGGCATTATGTTTAAAAGGAATATGATATTCCAGGTTAAAGTAATAGTACTTTCAGTGGATATTTTGTTTGTGTTTTGTACTGTACATCTAGCTAATGGTAGCATAAAGGGCATGTTAAATTTTTTGAAATAAATGCTATTGTCAGGAACTTTGGAGTTTTTGTGAGATCAGAAAGCAGAAATGAAGGGAGGCATTGTTACTATGATAGATTTCTACTCTACCGGTGGCTAGACTATACTCTCTGAGGCCATCCATGCAAATCTTCCTATTACAAGCTCGTTTCAGTAAGTTGCACTTTCAGGCAGAGATTTCTCTTTATATGAGTAATGGAATCAATAAAAGATTAGTGGGATGTTCCTAGAAAACCAACAAGTCAGCTGACAGATTGCATGAATATATTTCTTCTTTTGTATCTGTTTCTGAATAATTAGGAACATTATCTCTTTACCTTAGGATGTTGTTACTTGGAAAACAGAATCAACTGTACATGATTTTAGTAAGACAGCTATATATCTGCAGAGGGTCAAATAAAATCTAGAAGAACTGGTTTTCCAGTCTTATGTATTTTAATAAGATGTTTGAATCTTTTTTCAAAAGACAAATGGGAAATGAGTGTGTAGACTACAGCACTTCATTCGGGACACCCGAGTTTTGCTGTAGCAAAGAAAGCCAGATCACTGGCAAAAATGGAAGTAGCTTCAGGGATCTAGGGATGGCAAACGATTTTTATAGACATAAAAAAAAAGTTTGCTTGACTCTTACTGACTGGACAAGGGTTTGTCTGTCGTATAGGAGTGGTTTTAGGGCAAGTGGGCTTTGTTTCATATAGGGTCAAACATAATGACTATCTGGCTATTTGGGTCAACTTTCTTGGTGGGGATTTCAAATTTCAAAAGATATCAAGAGGAAAAAAAGGGAATTCAGAGAGGAAGTAAGGCATGGTTTTTTTTGTTTGTTTGTTTGCTTTGTTTTGTTTTGTTTGTTTTTTGTTTTGGATCTGAGGGGTCCCCAGGGCTTTGTTTATAAATTTTGTCACTTTTACTATCTAAAATATAAAATGAATAAAAAGAGACCATGGCATGACATCCTATCTGTTTTCAAATCCTGTCTCAAATTTGATGTTCTCCACAAGATCATCCTAATTCCCTTGGTTAGTTTGGAGCTTTCCTCCCTTAGAGCAAGAAACTCTTTGTGCTTTCCTCAAAAACACTTGCTAGCTTTGTGTTCTAATACACTATATATGTGTTCTCTTTGCTCTATGGGGATTGTGATTTATAGTTGAAATTGGGATAGGCCTTAATAAATATTGAAAATGTCAGCTACATAATAGGATAAAATGTGATTTTTTTTTCAATTAATTATATTTAAGGTGCTACAAATATTTATTTAGTATAAGAAATATAATTGAACGTCTAACACACTATATTATTATATTTTTGGAAATAAGATGCTACCTTTTGCCCTCAAAGGAATCTGGTAAAAAAGCCTTCAAATAAATATTTGGAACCCATGGGGAAGTAGCAAAAAGTGAAATAATGCGCAAGTTCAAATACTTTAATCCGGTCCCTACTTGTGCAGTACTGTGCTATTTCTAAGAGTTCCCACCATAGAACTATGGCATGAGAGGAGGGAAAACATACACAGAAAGTGAAGAATGTAATCACTAAAATTAGAAAACTGAATATTTAAGCAAAATGAAAAAGCTAGTGTATATTTCCTATATATGCACCAACAACATGACGACTAGGGCTGAAATAAGGGTTCAGTTGGATTATTTAACAAATAGTCTCTGATATTGACTTGTTAGCATTTTTTCTTGAAATCTTTTGCCTATTGTTGAACACTTAAATGTTTGCCTTCACCATAGTTATGATATAGAATCATCAGTGACAGGCCTTCTGCAGGGTTAATACCTAGGAATAGGTTAACTGATGCTTCTTTGGAAATTTTATTCCAAGTAGGATTTGTCATACCATAAATCTCAGATGTTTAGTAGCTTCATTGACGTAATGAGATTCTGCCAGAGGCTCACTGAGAGTCAATGAGAATTCTTAGAAATTACAGCATCGCTACACAGGGGATTCAAAAGGCACTACCCATTTGCTGATGACTGTAAAATGAAATAAAAATGGCTTCCAGTGAACATAAGTCAGACTGGAGATGATCTTTGCAGAAAACAGTGCCCATAAAACTGTCAGAAAAATAAAATATCCCTTGGTTTAAAACAGAGAAAAACTAAAAAAAAAAACTCCCTGGCCAAGCCCAACTTATCTGATGTATGTGGTGGTCATTTTCAAGGCCATGTTTTTTTTTTTCTCTATAAGCAGCAACTAAGTATTTGCACAATCAGTAGAGCCTGAGAATTTATTTCTGAAAAGAGTTACAGGAAAGAACAGCTTCGAAAATGGAATTATTTTTTTCTCTGTGTCCTATCTAAATATTTATGCAGCTGCTCTTCCTTCTGCCAGGCAAACGGTGTTGGATAGCAGCCTATTACCAAGGATAATATCAGGATTGCACACTTCTTTCTGCATGCCATGTTTTTATAGGACATTGACTCTGGAAATAATCACCGACAATTACTACAGTTAGTTACATAGTCTGACAGAGACCCTTGGACTGTTATCCTTCCATGGCATTTTCATTACAAATCCCATTAAAGTGTGATTTATTGTCTCGGGTCCCCATACATTATACAGAATCACTGTTCCAGGCTGATATTATAACCCCCCTCATACCTTTCTTTTTTGATCTATCAAATAAAACTAAGGCTTTATTATCCAAAAGCTGTGTATTTGTCATAGTAAAAGAATGCCTATTGAGTCTTTAAAAGAAACTAAATTCTTATGTAAGGCTTCTTTTAATGGGGGCACATGCCATTCATTTATTTTACTGTTGTTGGCATTAAGCGTCACAGCTGCATTCTCTAAGCCTCTTTCCGCAAGTCTAAGCATGTCTGTAGATTGTAAGCTGTTTCAGGACAAGAGCTGTGTCTTTTGAAAGTGATGTTTGAGTTTATAATGTTAAATTCTGTGGATACAAAGTACTAAGTGATAGTAAACATAATGGAAGATAATTCCAAATTTGATTTGCTCTGATTTATTTTGAAAATCATAACAATACAAGTGCTTCCAATAATCAAGCTCCCACTGACCTGAAGATAATTTTATAAGCTGTCTCTGAACCTTCCCCATTGGCCATCTCACCTTATCCTAATTTTACATTGGAATTCTTAAAAAAAAAAAAATCAGAGTTCAATTCAGAAGTCTAACCATGGAACCATAACTTGGAGCTGTATACAAAGAGGGAGAATTCACTCTTTTGACCATTACTGGAACAACTCATTTTGTAGGAGGAGCTGGTCCTAACTATGGTGGACAGATCCCTGAGATATCTTCCTTCATCAGTCTGCCCTGGCTGACCTGACCTTCTATCTAGATAGATAATTTAACCACTGATATCTCTAATTAAATATTAATTAACATTTATTGAATAACTACTTTGTGCCATGCACTATACTGGGGATATAGTGATAAAAAATCTTACAAGATCTTCATAAAATATGGGAGCAAAATGTGGGTAACACATAAAAGCAGGTGTGGATAACACATAAAAGCAGATGTGGATAGCATTATGTTTGCAGATCAATTCTTTATAATAGCAGGATACTGACTAGTGATTGGGGGATAAGGTGGACAGTAGGTGGACGATTACAGCTGGCTGGAAAAATGTAGGTGGTGTTAGGGTCCTGGCCAAGTAGGGTGGAGCTCAGGGCATGGCACTAATTCCACCATGTGCCTGAAATGTTGTCTGGGAAACAAATCAGAAAATTAGTCATATACGTAGAAATAATATGGCATGGATCAGGGAAAAGAGGGAGGACCCTTGTGATAGGAGAACTGTTGGCATATTAATGTATGGGTCAGCTAGTCATAAACAGACTTTAGCCCTAAAACCGCCATGCCAACCCTGTGCATATAACCAGAAGCTGACAGGAAAAGCAGTGAGCTTGCTGACTTATCTGCTTCCCTGGTGTGGATTGGCTTATAAACTAGACCAGATGAAGGACATTAATCACTGTAGCTGTACAGACTAGTGGGTGGGCCTGAGAGAACATTTCTGACAGGATAATCTGTTGAGTAGATAGGGTATAGACCTCAAGTATATTAAAATAAAAGGACTTCTGCTTCCTGTGTGAGGTAGAAAGATGCAAAAGACCATCGTTTCTACCATAAAATAAAGCAAACTTTTGAGCTCCAGTATCAAAGAGTTAAAGAAATGCAAGTGAATTAAATTCTAGAAAGCGATAACCTTTCCTAGCAGAGAAGGGCCTATGGCTGCACCCACCTCAGGGGAAACAGCAGAGGAGGAACCAACCCACCACAGAGTAAGAAGAACCCAGATGAACTTTTTTTTAAAATTCAAATTGATTGATATATATTCACAAACCATGCAGTCGTCCACAGTGTACAATCAATTGCTGACAGTACCATTATATAGTTGTGCATTCATCACAATCAATTTTTGAACATTTTAATTGCCACACAAAACACCCAAAACATCCCTTAGCCCCCATCCCTCCCTATCATTCACTACTTTTTGTCCTCATTTTTCTACTCATCTGTCCATACACTGGATAAAGGGAGTTGAGCCACAAGGTTTTCTCAATTGCTTGGTCAACTCAGTGTAAGCTACATAGTTATGCAGTCATCTTCAAGAATCAAGGCTACTGGGGTGCAGTTCAACAATTTCAGGTATTTCCTTCTAGCTATTCCAATACACTAAAAACTAAAAAGGGATATCTATATAATGCATAAGAATAACCTCCAGAATGACCCCTCAACTCTGTTTGAGATCTCTCAGCCACTGAAACTTTATTTTGTTTCCTTTCACTTCCCCTTTTGGTCAAGAAGGCTGCCTCGATCCCATGATGCCAAGGCCAGGCTCATCCCCAGGAGTCATGTTCCATGTTGCCAGGGAGATTTATATCCAGGGGAGTCAGGTCCCACATAGTGGGGAGGGCAGTGAGTTTACCTGTAGAGTTGGCTTAGAGAGGCCACATCTGAGGAACAAAAGAGATTCTCTGGGGGAGACTCTTAGGCACAATTTTAAGTAGGCTTAGTTTCTCCTTTGCAGTAACAAACTTCATATGGGCAAGCACTAAGATTGAGGGCTCGGCCTTCTAAATTGGTAGTCCCCAATATTTGTGAGGATATCATCAATTCCCCAGCTGGGGAAGTTTAATATTTCCACATTTTCCCCCAGTCCCTCAAGGGGGCTTTGCAAATACATTTTTAATCTCTGCCCAAATTACTCTGGGGTGTATCAGGGCTTCATGCTAACCTGTACAAAACAACCAGATCTCATTCCCTATTCAAAGTTCCATGTAATTATGGTATTTGAATAAACTGACCATACGAGTTAAATTATATAGTGTACTACAAAAAATAGAGACTTTGCACCTAATAAAAATTTCTTCCTTTGGTCTCACACAGAAGTTGAAGTTTTAAAACACCATCAATATTATCCTTTACCCTTTAGTCTGATTTACCTTAGTTCTAATCAAGTCCATTTCATTCGTATCCCTAACTGAGTCTTTTTCAGACTCTTCAACATTTGCTGTATGGGGTAATGCTTACATTCATGGCTGCCGCACTCTGGCTCTAAGTCTCAGGTGTCACACAGATACCCAAAGTTCCAGGGACTGACTAGATATACACAAAGAGCTCAGCATCTCAGAATTTTGAAATAGGCATTACAACTCAGGAATAGATGTAACTGCTGTAAGAGCTTACAATCTAGGAAACTTTACAATAAGTCTTCCCCTTATAACCTATGCTCTCAGTCTCAATTCTCAGAGTTTGCACATTATAGTTAGTCCATATTAGTGAGGCATTATAATGTTTTTCCTTTCACTTCTGGTTTATTTCACTGTATTCAATGTCCATTTACCTCACAACTCCACTCCTTTTGTAGCAGCTCAATATTCCATTGTATGTATACACCACAGTTTGCCATTCGTTCTTCAGTCAATATACCCTTAGGACACCTCCATCCATTGAGAATCGTAAATACTGACACCATCAACCCCACTGTGGAAATGTCCTTTCATGTCCCTCTTTTCAGTTCTTCCAATTATATACCAAATAACCAAGTTGCAGGACCTTATGGCAACTCCATGCTTAGCTTCCTGTGGAACCACCACACTGCCCCCCAGATGGGCTGCACCATTCTACTTCCCCACCAACAGTGATTAGGTACATCCCTTTCTCCACATTTTCTCCTGCATTTGTATCCCTCTGTTTATTTTTTAGACAGCTTTATTCACACACCATATATTCCATCCTAAGTAAACAATCAGTGGTTCCTTGTATTATCACATAGTTATGCATTTATGTGTATGCATTTATAGATACCACCACTATCTATATGAGGACATTTCCATTTCTTCCACAAAGAAAGACGAAGAGGCAAAAAAAAAAGAAAGAAAATTAAAATAATGACTAAAAAGCAACAAGAGAAAAAATAAAATACAATAAAAAAGCCATACAACAGCATCAATGCCAAGAATCCCATACCCCTCCCTTATACCCCCCTCTTATACATTTTGGTACAATTAATGGAAACATATTATAATGTCACTGTTAATTATAGACTCTAGTTTGCATCAATGATACTTTTTCCCCAAACCATCCCATTTTTAACACCTTGCAAAGTTGACATTCATTTGTTCTCCCTCATGTAAAAACATTCTTATATTAGTATATTTAGTCACAAACATTGACCACTCAAGGTTTCACTAAGTTATACTTTCCCAGTCTTTATCTTCTATCTTTCCTTCTGGTGTCCTACATGCCCCTAACCTTCCTCTTTCAAGTGTTCTCACAGTCATCTTTGTTCAGTGTACTTAGAATATTGTTCTACCATCACCCAATATTGTGCTATCCATTTCTAGGTCTATACAATCAACCCAGTTGAACATTCTGCACTCCTTCAGCATCAAATGACTGATCTTTACCCTCTTTCTATCTCCTGATGTCTTCATCTACACTATTCTCCAAATCTCTCTCTCCTGTCTTTTCCTAGCTGTCTGTAGCACTCCCTTTAGTATTTCTTGTAGAGGAGGTCTCCTGTTCACAAACTCTCAGTGTGTTTATCTGTAAATATTTTAAATTCTCCTTTTTTTTTTTTTGAAGGACAGTTTTTCCAGATATAGGATTCTTGCTTGGCAGTTTTTCTCTTTCAGTATCTTGAATATATCATACCACTGCCTTCTTGTCTCCATGGTTTCTACTGAGAAATCCACACTAAGTCTTATTGAGCTTCCTTTGTATGTGATGAATTGCATTTCTCTTGCTGCATTCAGAATTCTCTTTGTCTTTGACATTTGACAATCTGATTATTAAGTGTCTTGGAGTAGGTCTATTTGAATCAATTCTGTTGGGGTACGCTGCACATCTTGGAACTGTAATTTTATGCCTTTTATAAGAGTTGGAAATTTTCATTGAATATTTCCTCTATTATTCTTTCTGTCCTTTTTCTGTTCTCTTTTCCTTCTGGGACACCTATAAGACATATATTCATGCACTTTGTATTGTCATTCAGTTTCCTGAGCCCCTGTTCATATTTTTCCATTCTTTTCCCTTTTGTGTGAAAGATTTCAGGTGTCCTATATATGCTAGTTTGGTAATCCTTTCTTCTGCTTCTCCAAGTCTGCTGTTGTATGTCTCTGTTGTGGTTTTCATCTCTTCTATTGTGCCTTTCCTTCCCATAAGTTCTGCCATTTGTTTTTCAAGCTTACAAATTCTTCTTCATGGTCACTGAATGTCTTCTTTATATCCTTTATCTCTTTTGTCACATTTTCTTTCAGCTCACTGATTTGATTTAGAAGATTTGTTTGAACATCTTTAGTCAGCTGTTTCAACTCTTGAATCCCAGTTGAGATGTTAGTTTGTTCCTTTGACTGGACCATATCTTCATATTTCCTGGTGTGGCTCATGATTTTTTGCTGTTTAGCCATCTGATTTTCTTGATTAGTTTATTCTGGAGGTTGTTTTCTCTCTTTTGCTTTGGGTTTTCTTCTTGGTTTTCTTTGATCTCTACATTTTCTTTGTTTCTCTTGCTGGCCACTTGTCAGATTGGCTCTGCTCCGTGGTCTTCCCCAAACTCAGGCAACCACCATGGCCTGTGACAGGGATGGCAGGTAGGCACTGGGCACCACAGCAGGTTCGCTGTCTGTGGTAATGTAGATCTGTTGGCTTCTAGTGGTGCTCTGCTTTCTGCTGATCAGAACCTAATCATCCTCAGAGGCTGCTTTGCATTTACACAGGTAAGCTATGCCCTCACTTTGCTAGTCAAAATGTGGCTTGATGTGGGGATATACTTATGGCAGAGTACTCCCTCAGCTGACCCAGTATTCCAGTCATCCCCAAGGCAGGGAAACAGCCACTGGCTGCTGCTTCCTTCAAGGGTGGTGGAAAGGTTTTCAGGCCCAGGGCTGGAAACAGTCTCTGTAACATTTTCTCAGTCTCTTTGTCCCTCATTGACCTGGGCCTTGAAATGTCCTTCCCTGTCCCCTGAGTCTTCAAACAGTGGGTGTATATCTCATTTCTGTGAGAGATTTTAAAATCTGTGTCCCTGGTGGGAGAGATCCATCTGTGTCTTTCCCACATGGAGACCAAGTGAGGGGAGAGGACCAGCTGGTCTGGGGTGGAAGATTCCTACCTGATATTTCTTTTCTTTCTTCAATTCAGCATCTGATGGGTCCTTCTCCAGTCTATGTCCTCCTCAAGAGTTTCAAGCAGAGAGTTTTCAGTAACTGTTTGTGTTGCCATGTTGATGACATCACCCCCAGATGAACTTTTGATGAACAGTCAATAATGCATATGGGTTGGGTTGTCATATTAGAACCCCAAGGAACCTCAGTCAGAGAGCAAAATCACACAAACTCTCCAATTCCTGCCCACTGAGAGTACAGAGGCAGCATACTGAAGGCTGGGGATAGGGGAGGAGAGCCAAGAAAAATTCCTTGACTCTAGACACGTCTCAGAGTCTAGGGCCAATGATGCTACCTGTAGTGCAGTCAGAGTGTAAGGCTGGAGGCAGTGCAGGTGAGCTGCAAGAAATCCCTTTGGCACACCCAGAATTTACTGATTGCAAGGCAGTGGCCCACTGAACATTAGGGGAAGTAGGCTGGAGAGAGACCTTGGGACAGGAAAGCAAAGGGAACTCCACAGAATTAGATGGGCTATAAAGCATAGAAAAATCTGTGGAGCTTCACCGGTGTTCAAGTCACAACACTTGATCCTGCCACTGAAGTATGTGAAATGGGTACAATTTAAATAAAGCTGCAACAAATCCAGACCCAGCTCAATTGGAAAATACGTTGACTAGTCCTGGAAATGCACAGCATCACTTCCCTTGCATTCTGTTAGTCAAAGCCAGGAAACAAGGCCAGGCCAGATACAGGCAAAAGATCAATAATCTCCATCTCAGCATGTACAGAGAGGGGAGGAATTGTTGGGACCCAGCTTTGGAGACCAGTTACCACTTAAGCAATGCATTATAAATAATGCATTCAAAAATAAATAACAAAGAAATTAGAAAATATTTCAAACTGAATGATAAGAAAATGCAACATATCAAAATTTGTGGGATACAGCTAAATCAGTGCTTAAAGGAAAATTTATATTGTTCAATGCACATATTAGAAAGGGCAAAAGTTTTAAAATTAATGATCTAAGTTTCCAACTTAAGAAAGCTGAAAAACAAGAGCAAGTTAAATTCAGAGTAAGAAGACAATAAATTAAAATAAGAGTAGAAATCAATGAATTATAAAATGGTCAAACAATAAAGAAAATCAACAAATCAACAATGCCAAAAGCTAGTCTTTGAAAAGATTAAGAAAATCAACAAAATCTTAGCAACACAGCTCAAGAGAAAAAGAGAAAGAAAAAAACACAATTTCTCAATATCAGGAATGAAAAACAGGATATCACTGAAAGATTAATGCGGGCACTATAAACATCTTTATGCCAATGAATTTGACAACTTAGACAAAATGTATGAATTCTTTGATAGATACACCTGGTCAAATATGATATAATAAAAAAAAATCTGAAAACCCCTATATCAGTGAAAGAAATGGAAATTTGTAATCAATCACAAGAAAACTCTAGGACCACATGTTTTCACTGGTGAGTTCTAGCAAACATTTAAGGATGAAGATTCCTACTGATGTAACACAAAGCTTTTCAGAATATAGAGAAACATAACTTTCTAATTTTCAGAATATAACACTTCCTAACATGTACTTCGAGCATATCCTTAATATCAAAATCTGAAAAGGATGTTTTAGGATAAGAAAATGATGGTTGACTATCCTTCATGAGCATAATCAGAAATCTTTAATAAAATATTAGCAAATAAAATCCAACAATATATAAAATGTATAATATTTTCATTAAAACATACTATGGCTATTCATTTTACCAAAGTTAATATTAATGTGTTATTGCAAACTAGTGTCAGAATGATGATAGTAACAGAGATCGCCATGATTATTAAATGACCTTTCAGTTATCAGAATTATAAAATCAGGTGCTGGGTAGGACTTTAACATATTTTTAAAGTTAAGCCTTTTAGGCCTTTGCCTTCTGGCTGGTGAATGGTTAAACAGTTTGAAGTAGAGCTACTGAGAGAAAAAATATATACGAATATGATTAACTTTACTCCATCTCCTTTAATCATAATCTTCTTGTCATTTATTGATGTCTGTGATAGTTAGGTTCATGTGTCAATTTGGCCAGGTGATGGTACCCAGCTGTCTCGTCAAGCAAGCACTGGCCTAACCATTGCTGCGAGGATGTTTGTGGCTGGTTAATAAATCAACAGGCTGGTTTATGAAATCATCAGTCAATTGGCTGCAGCTATGACTGATGACATCCATGAAAGGCATCTTCCACAATGAGGGAATGCAGTCAGCTGGATTTAATCCAATGAGTTGAAGACTTTCAAGCGAGACAGGTAGAGGACCTACATTTCTTCTTTGGCTGACCAGTGAAGCATTTCCTGAGGAATTTGTTAAGTTGCCAGTTTGTTGCCTGAGGAGTTCATTGAACATCTTCATTGGAGTTGCTAGTTTGCTGCCTGCCCTATGGAATTTGGACTTGTGCATACCCACAGTTGCGTGAGACACTTTTATAAATCTTATATTTATAGATATCTCTTATTGATTCTGTTTCCCTGGAGAACCCTAACTAATACAATGTCTTAGCAGCCTTTGTCTTTCTACACCTCCTAAAATATGTTGGTCATTAACACAGTCAGGCTTTACTGAGTCTAAATGGTCCTACTAAAATAGGTGGATCACTACAGAACCTGCCTCTGACTTTTGGTACTCCCTGAACTCAGGGTGATTCAGACACCTTGAAGAATAGATATTTTTGAAGAGAGAAACATAGTTGATCTATAGTTTGTATAGTGTATTACAAGGCAAAGCATCTTAAAATTACTCTTCATTAAAGCAGCTGCTCAAAAAATATATTCTGTGTGCCCCATAGTTTTCCTTTCTCCATCCTCCTTTGTCTCACTTATGTCTAGCTGTCTATCCATATTTCTATCTGTCTCTACCCATCTGTCTCTCCACCCTTTAATTAATCTATCCATTCCAACTTTTTCCATCCCTTCATATTTCTTTTTGACACAATTTTTCTTCTTTTCTTTCTATTTTTCTTTCTTTGCTTTATATGATGAAATTTTTTCTGTCTTCTACAGCAACTTTGGAAGTTTAATACACAGTCTCTGTGCTAGCTTTTTCTTTCTTTCTCTCTCTCTTTCTCTCCTCCATTCTTTTCTTCTCCCATCTCTTTGTCCCTTATTTCTGTGGGGAAAAGCACCCTAAAATTCTGCTGAACAAAAATTTCTATCTAATTACATTTCAGTTCTTTAAGAGAGGTAAATATTTTACCTAAATCTGCTGTTTCCTAAACTTATTTAATCACAGGTATTTTTTTTGAGAGAGCATTTTGTGGAACTAATAGCATATAGAAAAAAAATTGGACAGCTTGCTCTATTCTAATAATTACCAGCTTCTTTTTGTTTTGCTTTTAAAGGTTTTTCAATGATGAAAGGAAAGTAAATACTCATTGTAAATGAAAATATGTATAGAAGCATATAAAATAAAAATGTTACCATTTTCCATACATTTCAACTAAAAGTTCATTTCACGAGGGGACCTCTGTGTGCTTCACCATTATATCCCCCATGTCCAGCACAATGTCAGATACTGAGTAGGCCTTGAATAAAAACATGTTGAATTTTTTAATTTTCTGAAGAGATATATACGTAGATGGTGGATCCTTACTTATCACAAGCTGAAATGTATGAAACTATTCTGCATTTACCTGTCATATAGTTCTTAATCAGTGACTCACAATGAACTTACAGTTAATCCAGTTATTCTATGTAATGTGAAAGTCCTTGTTCAAAAGAGCAGCTACAGGCCAAGGCTTTGAATTGAATTATTGTACAAATTTAGGAATATATTTTCAGAAGTAAAGGGCTACTGGGGATCCCCCTATTCAACCTTCGTATAGGAGCCTAGGGTTCTATTTTATGCAGCAGTCTTAGGAGTCCCCTGCCATTGGCTTCATGCAAGTCACATTTTCTCTAGATTGTTCATATTACAAGCAATGGTAACTATACCTCCATTCAGGAAAAATATTAGAGACGTTCAAGGCACAGTCCCAAATAACTATTTTTCTGTCTATTGAGGGCTGCCTTCTAATTTAAAACCACAATTCCCTATATACTTTCTGCTGCAGATCATAGTTTAAATTTGTTTGGATAATTCATTCCTTAAATTGAAAACATATTCATGCAGACTATAAAAAGTTCAAACAGCATGGAGGAAAATACAGTAAAATAAGTCTAACCAACCCCACCCACTTTCCAGAGGCAAATGCTCTAACGGTTTCCTGTGTTTCCTTCCAGAAACATTTTGATCATGAATTTTAGCTTCAAAATTGTTTTGGGGAAGAAAGCAATAAAGAGATATAGAGAGGAAGCACACAGAGGAGACCATTAAAAAAAAAGGGGAAAACAAATTCCTCTAGAATTGTTATATCAAAGCAGGAGATTGACATTAAAAGACACACACACACACACGCACTCTTTTGTCTAGCATCAGAAAGGCCCAGTGGGTTGAGTCTTTTGAACCCCAGGCTTCCCTGGGGTACTGAGAATTCCTTCAGATTTTTTTGTGAATGAGAGCCCTTGGAGTGGGTAGTTTCTTGGCTATTTCCCCAGTGGGTCTGTCATTTGATCAATTCTCCTGCGAAGAAGCCATGAGAAAAAGTAAAAAAAAAAAGAAAGAAAAAAGATTCCCCTCACTCACTGATAACTGCCTTTCTTCCTGTTACATGGATAAATAACGCTTTCAATTTTCCAGTGATAGGCTGGCTGATAGTGGTTTGAGGCTGGGCAAGTATTTATCCACTTTCTGTAAATCAATGCCTTGAATTCATAGTTGGGAGCAATTTTGTCTCCCCAGGGGACATTTGGCAATGTCTGAAAACATTGTTGATTGATAGAACTAGGGGGGGTGGTGAGTGGAGTGAAAAGCTGGTACTACTGTCTCTAGTGGGGAGGGGCCTGGGTGCTGCTAAACCTCCTGCAGTATACAGGACAGCCCCCACAACAAAGAAGTATCTGCTCCAAAATGTTCATTTTGTTGAGAGTAACAAACTCTACTTGAAACAAACTGTTCTCCTACTCATTCTTTTGGGGACAATGATTAATACTTCAAGTAAAATAATTTTCTTCCAGAGAAACAAATCAGAATAACCAACAATATCAATAGCGATAAAATCCTATGCAATTTTTCCACTGGATTTTCAGTTCAGGCCCTTGAACCTGCAAACAGTAGGAGAGGTTGATGTCCTACTGATTCATCCAGAAAAATAATTTTCTCATAATATTGTCTACTATGGGCTTCTTCCTTTCTGATTATATTGCCTATGGGAAGAAAAAACACAATATATTGCAGTAAGATGAAACTTGTATAATATGGAATAACAGCAAATAACTATTATATTGGTCTGAAAACTAATAAAATGGATAGTAAATCCTATGTTCATTTTCCTTTGCTGGGTTTTATTGCCAGCTGCATTTCCTCTGATTCTGAACAAATCTTTCCACAAGTACCTTCTCTTGGTCAAAAGGTACTCCATAAATTCCTTTCAGGATGAAGCCTGATAACCGTGTTCTGGTGGACTAATTGTATTTAATCTGCTCATTTCTGAATGTCATCACAGATTAAAGTATGTGGAAAGTTAAATAATGTGAAATTGCATTGACTCTGGGTTAGAAAGATTCTTGACCAGTAGTAAATCCTGTCTTAGCTTCATTTCAGTGGAGTTTATTGGCCTCAAGAAAAAGGTGGTATATTGCACATTCAAAGTTGTCATGAAGAAGGGAATCAGGCTGTTGGAGCTGCAATAAGGTGGTTTACTTCGTTACCTTCTTACTTTATTGACAATGAAGTGGAGGCTCTGTTCTGGTTTGCTAATGTTGCCATTATGCAAAATACCTGAAATGGATTGGCTTTTATAAAGGGGATTTATTAAATTACAAATTTACAGTTCTAAGGCCATAAAAGTGTCCAAACTAAGGCACCAACAGATGCCTTCACTGAAGGATGGCCGATGGTGTCCGGAAAACCTCTGTTAGCTGGGAAGGCAAGCAGCTGGTGTCTGTTGATTCCGGGTTATGTTCCAGCTCCTCTCTCAGCTACTGTGCAATCTTGGTTCTTTCTCACAGGATGTTTTCTTCCTAAGTGCCTGGGGGTCCTGTCTTAGCAATATCCTGGGGCAAACTCCCGGCTTTATCTCATAGCTAAATGTCCTTCTGTCTGCATCTCAAACCGTATCTCTAAGTGTCAGTGTCAGTGTCAGCCAGCATCTGGGCCTCTTTTTAAAGGACTCCAGTAAACCAATCAAGAGCCACCCTGAATGGGGGTGGTCAAATCTCCATGGAAACATTCAATCAAGAGGTCACATCCTAATCAAAAAGATTAATCAATCTGCCACCACAAGATTTCATTGAAGAATGTGGCTTTTTCTGGGGGACATAACATATCCAAACTGGCACAGCTCTATGGTTAGCAGCCATCCTGGGACTAGAGTCCAGCTTCCTGACTCTGAATCCAGTGCTCTTCTGTCACTATTTATTTATTGCAGCTCATAATCATCTCTATGAGGCAAGAGCTGCTTAAAGTTAAAAATACCAAGGTCAGATAATAATACTTCATATGTATTTATCATATCACAGTAGGATTTTCAAACTTTCACATATCTTATCTCATATGGAAACAACCTCATAACATAAATAAGACAAGAATTTTTATTCAATAGATCAGAGGAAATCAAAAATCAAAGATAAAAAATAATGAATATTAAGTTAAATAACTAATAAAAAAATAAATCCCATATTCCAGTTCAGATTCTTTCCTCATCAGTTCATATCAGGTTTCTTGCAGAGGCAAATGATTTTACTCTGATGTAAAAATAGCCACTGTTTATGGATTGCTTCCTATGTGCTTGATACTGTGCAAAGAGTATGCACTGTCTAATTTAATCTTCACAACTCTAAGAGGTTGATATGATTATTAATCTCATTTGTTAAGATGAAGAAACTGAGGTTTAGTAAGGTTCAGTAACTTTCTTCAATCTATACCTTTAATAAGTTTAGGCCTTTGAGCTATGGTGCCACCATTGGTCAGTATAGTTTTTCTATGGCTATTTTGGTAACTAATATAGACAATTTCCTGATTGGTATGGCCATTTCACATCTAATTTTATGCATTGATGTTTGAATTTTTAAAAAATCTCTTATCTTTTTCATTCCTACTTTCAACTGACATTGGGAATATTGGAGATTATTTTAGGTTAAGATAATTTTTTTCTTTTTCCCCTCCATGTTTACCTAATAGTTCCTATCTGATTGCCCTCCCTCATTATTCCTGCAATTATCCATTCCATCTCATCTACTAAATGCAGCAAGAAATCTGATTGGGTCACTACTTACAAGCCTTTGATGGATCACTCATGACTTAAAACATAAGATACTTCATGATCCATTTGCTTTATTTTGTAATTTTATCTCCTGCGAATCTACCACAGACTCTGCTCTATTGATTCTCCAATTTGATTAACATGATGCGCTTCATGTGTGTGCATTTTCATCTACTTGGGATACCCTGCCCCATGTCCCCAGCCTCCTTCCTCTGCCACAAGCCTGGCCCTTATATTTAATTCTTTTATCCTTAAAACTCTTAAACTCAATTCAAGATATTGCTTCTGAGCTCATAGTTTCTATCATGGCCCCATCACTGTGGTTGATAATTTACTTTCCTCACCAACTACACTGTGCGCTATTTTATAGGAATGGACTACTACTTATGTGTCTTTATTTCCCCAATGCTTAGTCCAGTGCCTGGCATATGACAACACAACCCTATGAAATTAAATGAATGTGGTAGTATCAAAAAGGATTTGGAGATTGAGTAGATATTGGAAGTGAAGGAGAGAGAAGAGTGAAAAATGGTTCTAGCTTATCTCCTTTGGGTAACTGTGAAAATCTTTATGCTATTACCAAAATAGGAGATATTGGTGGTAATAAAGACGAGTTGGTAAATTTGGGTTTGTTCATGTGACATGCTGAATATATGATTCCCAAGGAATAGTAATCTCTGGCCAGCTACATATATTATTTATCTCATACAGTAGTTAGAAATTTAGATTTCATGAGCAAAATAATTCAAAAAGTCTCCTTTATCCTTTGTAACTGTAATTATAATTGCATGTTCCTCTTATGTATTTATAATATGAAAAGAAAGAATGGGGCTAACTGCCTTTGTTAGATTCTAGGTTTACCACCTTTCAACATTGCTCATATAGACTAGAAATTGATGGTAAACTTTATGAACAACTGATCTGTAGCAAGTGAGTAAACTTTATGAATTTGACTGAAATGAAATGTTATCTATGAATGGCATGGTCTATTTTTGGTATTTTATTGGTTCTTAATAAGACTGTTGTAAATAACATTCATTTAATTGGCATAATAAGAACAGTTTGCTTAAGATGTTGATGACTTTGGTTTATCAGCTTTACTAACTAAGCAGAAAAATGTGCTTATGCATGTGGACTTTCTCTTCTCAAAGACTGGGCTGTGGGGCCCCAGTCTAGGTTGCAAACAAAGAACAGAGAGCAGAGTCCTATGAGAAATCAATTCTTTCTGTGAGAATTATACAGCTAAAAATGAGATGTAGATAGTACAGTTAATCATTTGGCTCTTTCTGGAATGGACACATCTGGTTATATCACTACTATTTTACCTCTTACATATGTGTGTATCTTTTAGCAAAATTTAGCCCCAGTGATTTTTAATCCCATAAATGTTTTGATCACATAGAGCTTCTTTAGTTCTCTGGCTAAGGGGCTAATTAGCAGAACTTAGAATTCTCTTAATAGAGAACTTACTGTGGATGCAGTTTAAAAAGAGGTGAGCTCATTGAGCAGAAGTAAGACTTTGGCAAGGCAACTTCTGGGTAGCAATAAGATTTTTGCCTTCCCAGTCAAATATGAGTTTTCTGAAACAGGGGATGTGTCTTCTCACCCTTGCCTTCTCAGGACTTAGCCCATAAGTGTTCTCAATAAGTGTTTTTAACCAAAGGAATAGAAGGGGGTAGTGTTGGACTTTGTAAAAGGATTAGCACAACTTGTAGGAAGGTATACACACCACAAATTATTATCCATTTTAAAAAATTCACCAGACAACCAACAGTTCCCACAGCCTTAGGTGTTAGGTATTATGATGGGTGCTGTATGTTGGGTATAGTTGGAAGACTGGGCATAGACCTCACCTTAAAAGACCTCACCAGCTGGGTTTGTTCACCTTAGAAAAGCAAAGCCTTAATGAAAGGGTTCATGGTAGCCTTATGTATACAGGTGGTTTTCCTTCTTTACTCTAGTCTTGTTGTAGCATTAATAGCACTTTTTTGTGGAAGGAAGGCATCAATCACTTAAAGAGCCTCCGAAACACACATATGTGTAAGCATTCCTGCTCATAGATAGAGGAGTAGGTAGGCAGAATCAGTGATTGTTTTCCCTACCTTGACTCCAGGCTAATGATTAGATGATCATTAGGGTCTCCTGAGATTTAGACATACTTCATTCATCAGTATCTTTTAGTTTTCTTTTCTTCGACTTATAGCAGAAGGGGATATTTACCTTGTGGATGAACTTTTAACTGGATTTACCATGAAGTTGAATGACATAGAAAATGCACAAAGCTGAGTTTAAGTTAGACCAGTGATCTTTTCTCATATAGAGAGTTAGTAAATTTTCCATGCCATCTGAGTCTACTTCAACATTTCAGTCTTGCTTTCTGGAAATGAGAATTATTCTTCAGTGGAACAATCTTGATGTATCACACACTATGCTTACTCTTTAGAGCTGCTATGTAATTTAATGCTTAAAATAGCCCTAAGCAGTGAATAAAATTGGTATAGACATTTTATAGATGAGAAGATTGAGGAACAGAATGGTTAAGAGTATTTGACTAGTTAGTGGCAAAGCCAAGGTTTAGAGAAGGTTTGGCCTGACTCCAAAGCTTATGGTCCATTTGCTGTATCATATAACCTCCTTATTTCCAATGATGTTTCTCTTTTCATCCACGATCTCTTATTCTTTACTGATGAATAGGAAGATATAAGTTAGGAGGGCTTTAATTTTCTGCTTGCTTTAAATTTTTTTTTTTTCTCTGTTCTTTGTATCTCCGTGATTCCTTTCCCAAGGATGTCAGTGAAGGAAATTCATCTTCCGTGCTCTGCTTTGGTACATCCTGGTGCTGCCACTTTTCTCTTCTCTCCTTCCACCCCAACCCTCCATTCAGGGAGTTTAGCTTAATGTGCTTCATCTTCATCCATTTCCTTTACTTACATTCTCTGCACTTCCCTTCTTTGTGTGACCTGGCACCTCTCTTGTTTATATTCTCTTAAGTTACCTGTCCTCGATATAGCTCACGCAA